>NW_017972907.1:8817-74727 GCF_001876935.1 Asparagus officinalis | reverse complement strand
TAGAGTTGATTTGTAATTTTAAAACTTTAGGAGTGATTTTTAAAAAATTATTTTTAAGTTTGGTAGTTATAATTTCTATGTTTCATGTGTTGGTAGTAATTTTCAAATGTCAGAATATTTCTTAGAACTCTAAAAATTTAAGGGTTATTTTATAATTATTAAAATTTTAGATTAATTTTGGAAAAACTCAAATATCAGAGGTCTGCCAATAATTTCCATATTTAATGTGTACCTGTTATAAATTTTAAAATTTTAGAGTTTTTTGCGATTTTTAAATTTTGAAGAAGTTTTTTGTTGCAAATTTTTATAACTTTAAGGTTAATTTTAGTAAATTTTAAATTTTTAGGTGCATGAAGGTAATCTCTTGAAATTATCTTTTGTTGTTTACAAATTTTAAAATTTTAGAATTTTATGGTGGTTTTTTATAGTTTGAACTTTTGAGGATGTTTTTATAATTTTTAAGACATTGAGGGTATTAATTGGAAATTTTAAATTCTTCAGAGACTGCTGTTAATTTCTTAATTTTATGTTTTTTATTCTAAGTTTGAAATGTTAAAATTTTTCAGGTGCATCATGGTAATTCCTTGAATTCATTTATGTTGTTTGAAAGTTTTGAAATTTTAGAATTTCAGGGTGTCTATTTGTAATTTAAACTTTTGAGGGTGTTTCTATAATTTCTAAGACGTTCAAGTGTTAGCTACAAATTTTAAATTTTTCATAGACGGTTGTTAATTTCTTGATTAATGTTTGTTATTTTAAGTTTTGAAACGTCAGGATATTTTCTATACTTTTAAAGTTTTTAGGGTATTCTGTGTAATTTTAAAACTTTTTAGGTGTTTTTTGCAATATTTCATGTAGTATAGTATATTAGTTACGTATAATTTCTGAACAAACTAATACCTTAAAGTTGTTTTATATACTTTATTAATATTATTTTTTAAAATTGTTGAGCTATAGACAGTTCACGTAGGATTAGGATATGATATAATTATAATTAGGATAGATTAAGATATAAATAAAATATTCAAAATAATGAATAATAATATTAACTATGAAAAGATTTTACCGAATTCGCGATTTTAAAGGGAGTATATGATTTGCTTGATTCAGTCTAAAATTATGCAATTTCATAACTACACTTGCTTGATTCAGTTTAAAATTATGCAATTGCTCAGTCGTAGTTGTATTTGCACGTGAGTTTAGGGTTTTAGACGTCTGTTAGGGACTCGTTACTAGTGTCTTAGCAAAAAAGAGAAGAAAGGGATGATAAATTTGAGAGATATTGGAACGGACACAAGTAAGCATACGAGGATACGATTTCTTCTGAGTAAAAATTGACCCAAAATATTTCCAGCCTGATACAGTTCAAAATTGGAAAGAGCGCACCTCACCTGTCCCCTACCCTGTCCCATGAATTTGGGTCCTTGGGGAATTTTCCCTTCATATAAACTAGACGGTTGGACCACTTACCCATATCAGTCAAACATCTGAACTGTTTGACTAATTCGAAGTGTGGAGCAACGAGGAGGGGGCACCTCACCTGTCCCCTACCCTGTCCCATGAATTTGGGTCCTTGGGGAATTTTCCCTTCATATAAACTAGACGGTTGGACCACTTACCCATATCAGTCAAACATCTGAACTGTTTGACTAATTCGAAGTATCATAACAAAAAAGTAGATCAAATCTATTACTTCTAAAATTATAAAGTAGAAAGTAGCATAAATATTATTCTTTTTATTTATTTCATAAAATTTTGAAAGTAAAGGAAATAGTATTTCACCACTTCATTTAATTTAATTTAATTTTTTGTTTGGATAGCAATATAAATATTGTCAGGAAGAGAGAAAGAGAATCTTTCGGATTTTATTTAGAAATAGACAATATCCATACAATAAAAAATTTGGTTTTATTTCTGAATTGACTTAATTTCAACTACTACCAAGATACTTCTGAGCCTTCGGGGGAGGGAAAAAATTCAAGAAATAAAAATGACACATAAACACCACCATCAGCATTTAAAGAGGCACTGGAAGTAGTTTTTCTTGAGTGTGCTCGAAAGTAGCAAAAATAGTTACTTCAGTTACTTCCATACAAACAAACAGACTCTAAGCTAGTATAATGCTGATACACCATACAGCCATCTTCTTACCGCACGCATCATTATGATGCACGAATCACAAGTGAAGAACCGCAGATATGCCATCCATAATACATCAGCAGTCTTGATCATCCTGGATAAGCCAAAATCACCAAGAACAGATTTCACTCTCAATTCAGTTGTTGTATTATAATTTGAAACAACTCCCTGTTCCAGAACTGCACATATCCACACATGATCATAACAATACTCCTTTTCTAAACAATGAAAATTCATCATGGATGACAACACTAAAAACAAAGAAGCATTAACCATGACAAGATCAAACTTGGGTGCAAAAAGGAGGAAGATGGAAACATTTATCTGTAACTTCTTTTCATTTCCAAAATTTATTCAGTTACATTTTTCTGGCCGTATAATTGCAGGCGCTATTAATCATTGACCCGTCCTTGAACGTCCCTATTAAACCAAAACTCAACTCTATCTTGTGGCCAAAAAACTATATATCAAGCTAAGTTACAAAAACAATTTAGTTAGGAAAATAATTGGATCATGAAAAAGAATAATTTGAAATCGTCGCTTCATGTCAATGCAGACTCCAACCAATCTGACGTGTATTCATATGCCACAAAAGTAACGGCGCCAGCAGGTGCTGACTTAACCAAGGAGGGAACTATGCCTTTGTAGAGACCGGCCCAACCCTCTGCTTTAGCAATCTGGCTCAGGGCATGGTACATACTACTGTATGTTTTAGTCTCGACTCTTGCTCCGTACTTTGGATGCCTTTGCAATCCTTCAACCTACAGTTTTGTCATGACAAGGATGAGATTTTTGGCTAATGGCATTATAAAGAAAACAAATAACTTACAGAACCAGGGCAAGAGAAACCAAACGAGCAACATGTTTGAGAATCCATTGTTTTTCCAGGACAATTAAACGACCTTATAGGTGATTTGTTACTCTGATGCAACTAGAAGTTCTTGGTTTTTGCATACACATTTTTAATTCTTTTCTTTTTCTTTCTCTACCCTCGCGCCCCGCCACCTCCTCCACTTCGATACCCAACCAGAAAGCATTTTTCTTCCCTCCCCCCCCCCTCCCCCCCCATAGAGACCCTTCCTCCACTAGATCACCAACCAGAAAGCATCAAATCTTTTTCCTTTTTTTCTCTTTCTCCCCCCCAAGGACCTCCTCCCAGTCTGATACCAACAGAAAAAGCATTTCATAATCTTTTTCTTTTTTTCTTCTCTCCACCCCCCCCCCCCACCCCCAAAGGACCTCCTCCCACTGATACCAACAGAAAGCATCAAAACTTGAGTTTGCTATAAGAACAAGATGTGATAGTACAACCAATTAAAAATGTGGGCTCGAACTAATCTCAGTTGGTACACGAGTCTTCAAAATGGTCCCACAGGATCCACCACTTTTTTTATGAACAAAAGCGACAGAAAATTGAAGGTACTGGAACCACCCTGGATTCAATTAGGCGGATTCAAGTTATGGACTGTGATTGCCTATAGAATAATGTTTCCCATGATAATACCATAGAGTAGAGCTTTACGTTTGGGATATAGTAGTTACCTGAAACCTCTTCTTCACAACATCAAGAGGATGACAAACTGCTTTTGCACATGTTCCAGCTGCAAAACCACAAAGGAAAAGCTGGAAGCTTGAAGGACTTTCGTCTTGCCTAATCGTACCAAGTTGGGAAAATCTGTATCTGTTCCACATCTGTAGCAAAAAAGGGAAACAAAACAAAACATGTTATGGGCAGCTTTACGGTTGCTGACAGAAATCAAGTGTGAAATATCAATTTCATTTTACACAATTTTGAATGAAAAAAAAATCAGCTTGTACTTGCTACATGTTTAATAAAAAAAAAGGCTTAGGCAGATGAGTGGGCCAACAATTAATAATTATGTGAGGACAAAGCCATTAACAGCAAACCCTCACCATGGCGTGGAAAACAAAGAAAAGAGAAATATCAGAATAGATGTTTACGGTCAAGTTTAAGTAGGAGATCCTTCCACTCCTAGAGCTTCAACATGTATTTAATAGCTTATAACCAAAAACTTAAGCAGATGAGTGTTGGCAAACAATTAATAAGTATGTAAATTGTCAACTTCAAACACACCCCACTGCGAAGAAAATAGCAGCAGAAAGGAGGAACTATACGTCTGACATCATCCCATGACCTCATATCTTACAAAACCTATTATAGTTAAGTTACCAGATTACCAGAAGAACTTTCTAACTGTGCTGCTTTTAAGAATGTCAATCATATTATATGCTTACGAGTCTTGATTGGATTAAACAAAATTTATAGCATTCTTCAAGTGTATTGCAAACGCACTCCAAAATGTAGCATGCATAGTGATGGAGAGGAAAACTCTCTCATAAAATATCCCACCAAGTGGAAACCATGGAAAGAGTCAGACATTAGAAGTTTAACGATATCTCACTTGTTCAAAGAAAATAAAAGAAAGATGACCTTTAAGGATGAACAAGAGTATATGCTAGTCTGGTTTTTATCATCTTTCAAATTTCAACTACTCAACCCATTTTCAAAACGACCTAATTAGATTTGTATAATCAGAGATTCAGAATCCTAATTCCATAACTTACTAATGCCTAATGGTCATACAAAAAATCCAGCAGTTCTCATCTATTTACAAGATTCACCAAATAAAGAATGTATTACTAGCATCTATCTAAACCATCCATTTACCATTCTCCTACCAAATCTTCCACCAGATAACATTTGTGAAGCAAATAAAGAGATTTGAAGGTCGCACTAAAAGAGTCAGAAATTCTTCCAACTTAGTGCAGGATGAGATATTCTTATTCTTCAAAATGCAACTGGGAACTAGCTTAAAATTCAAATCCAGTGGTTGAAAACCAGATTAACATTAACCAAAAGGCATCACATGTCGGGATGAAGCCAAAAAAAGGAAAAAAAAAAACCGAAAAAGCAAAAAAAAAAAAAATCGTGACTTAGATCCTACAGGTACTGAAGAATGTACAAGAGAAAGGAAAAGGCAAGGTTGAAATTATCCCATTGAAGGATGCATAAACCATGATTCCAGTTAGGAATTTAGCAATAAACAAAATGGCCATAATAGCAAAAACCATAATGCTTTCTAGCAGTTTACCACAGGTAAATGAGGCTTCCAATAATCTGACAATATCATACAGAATCCTAGGATTACCTGAGTCAACACCCCAAAAACTTGTAAAAAAGCTTATTTTGCTAAGTAAACAGAAATGACTAACTATAAGTTAGGAGGTCAGGATCTTGCCTAGAGATCTTTCAATCTTGAGAACAAGGAGGTAAACTGACCACACATTTAAGATTGTCATCAAAGGTATTTTTTTCAACAATTGATCAATTTCAAAGGCACAACCAATAATCACATTATCTTTTTTCCCCTCCATAAATTTTTCTTTAAAAAATTGTATCATCATCAGTATCTGAAAGCAGCACAGTGACATCACACACGTACCAAAAGCCAATTCAATAACAGAAGAGAGTTAAGATCAGTACCATCATCCATCGCTTAAACGTGTCATACGTCCCAAACTGCAAACCAGCATATGGTATGATCTCAACAAGTGTCGGTGATAATCCAGCATACAGTCCTCGGAAACCACGGGATCTTATAATGTCAACAAACGCAGATGTCATCGAAGGGTACACCTGGTTATCATCAGGTCATCAAAGTCATTTCAGATTTGCAGTAAACTTTGAAATTTCAACAACTTATATGTTATAAACTTTTGTATTATGAAAATGGATTATATGAATCTAGAAATAATAACAAATAAAGAATATTTTGACAAAGTTTCAATCTCTCATGTAACAATACATAAAAATTGATTGGAACCATTGTTATCGAGGTGCGCGCTCCAGGCGTGTGCCCCAGGCCCCAGGCCTGCAGCAGTCGTGCCCCGCACCAGAGCCGGGACGCCGCAGGCACGCGGGGCGCGCGCCTCGTGTGCGCTTGGCGTGCCCGTCGGGCGCACCGACTCACTGCGCAGCTGATGGTGTGCAGTGAATTGGGTTGTTTTGAAATAAACGGGTTTCGGGTCTGGTACCTACATATTCCCATTAAACCTTTTTCTTTTTAGGTTTTGAGTGCTAATTTGATTATTTGACTTTATATGAGTTGCAGATACACACCAAGAAGAGGAATAGGTTGGATCACAATAGATTGCAGGATCTAGTATATTGCAAGCTTTGAAGGAAAGATTTGACTGCAGAGATATTGTTGATTCAATCAAGTTGATTGACATAGATGAAAACAACGAGTGGTTGTTAGGTCAATTTGGAGAGGGCAACAATGCGGAGAATGACTTGATGGATGAGGAGGATGACCTTAGATGGGGTGTTGTAGGCGTAGCAACAAGAGTTGAAGAAAAATTTGGACCAACTTTAAGGTCTACTGCTAGGGTTCGAGGATCTTCAAGTAGTATTGTTTTGTCATCTAGGAGCGAGCCGGACTTGGAGGATGAAGAAGAGTTCAATGAAGAAGAGGAGGAAACTGAGGATGAGGAAATTCCACTTCAATTGAATGACGATGATGATGAGGATGACTAGACATTCTGTTATTTTGCTACTTGCTTATTTTGTTTCGTAGACTTTTGCTAATATTGGATATTATTTTGCATTGTGATTTGTGGAAACTTATGAACTTCTCTATGTTATGCATGCTAATTAAGACTCTTTCGTGATTTAGTAGGTGAAATTATATTTCTTAGTCTTTTTAAGTGACAATTTATAAACATGTTGCTTATATGTTTCTTTGTTTTATGTTAAAAAATATTAGTTTGAGTTGTGTGCCTCAATTTAGTGAGACACGCACATTGTTGTGCGCCTTACGCATGGTGCGCATAAGGGACCTTTGCGCCCCGCATTGCGCCTTGCACCTCGATAACACTGATTGGAACAATGAATATCTTTCGAATGTCAAGGTCCAACATTCTCATTCAAATGTGTTGAAGTCGGTATACATATAGAAGTGACTTCTGGCGTTAAAGAAATCTTCTACTAAGCAAGTTATAAAAGACGAAACCATCCTTATTCAAGCATATGACTACAAGTCAATCTCTAAATGTTTTGGAGCTTAAGTTATAGAAAAAAACCCTTATTACAATTGTTAACAACACAGAGTGAGAGCTTTGCAACTTAAACTGATTCTCCGTTTCAGATATTAATACTTCCTAGAATTTCAAAATTCAAACACAGCATGTTCAAAATTCAAACACATCTTAAAATGGGTAAACTCGTAGTCACTCCTAAAAAATTATTAGGTTTAACACTATAAACCATGGACACTTCTTTGTGGCTCTTGAATTTACTTCAGGTACATGTTGAACACCAACAAATTCATGGACATGCTCTGGAGACCATGCTAAACACACTATGAAGTATCCAAGCCTAAAACTTTGAATCACCAAGTTTAATGCACAAACTAGCCTTTTTCTCGAATTGCCAATGCATTTTTTATTGGTCTAGATTATAACCTGTTTAGTCAATAACTAATAGCTAAAACACATCGAAACTGATATATGGATATGCCCATTCGCCTGTTACAATGTGGCCCAAACTTAACGCTCACCTCTCATCACCAATCATCAAAGGTTCTAGAAGCAAACTAATTTGACTTAATTGGTCTCAATACTTTGTTGATTCCCAACCAAAATTATATTATTAGCATCACATCTACTTCTGTTTTGTTACATAAATATGCACAAACATATATTATACTCATGCATGCGTGTCTTGCTTCTCACATATTCCCTGAATACCATGTCCACGCTTGTGCCACATCTTCCTGTGCCCATTTCCATATCTGTGTTCATGTTATATTTAAAAAAGAGTTTGTGGTTTAACATTCTTTTCAGACTGTCCAATTGGCCTGTAATAGCATAAAGATCAGCCACTGTAATACGCCTACTTCCACAGTTCTAACAACTGGAATCTGAGGGTATAAGGTGACAAGCTTATTATTACATGAATGAGAAAGTGAAAAGCTAGACGTTATCCAATAAAATCAAACTTTAAAATCTAGATAATAGAAAATAACGGAAGAAGTCATATCTCTAGATAATAGAAAAATAAGGGAAGAAATCATATCTAGTGGTAATGGGTTTAAACTTGAATGCAAACTGCAAAAGTTGAACACACTGCTGAGGCAAAAGATAACCTACCTTTGGTTCACCCTGCGATGCTAAAATTGTTCGTAAGAGATCAAATGGATATGATCCTATTGTTGCTGCACACCCGGCCAATGCCCCACTAACATAAGATAAATAAGGACTCAGGTGCAGATGTTCCTCTGCAAAGCACCAATATAACAAATAAAGCATGCAGCCTGAGAACTAAGAACAACAATATAAGATAAAGTAGCATTTCAGTCATTTTAGATATTAGTACAAAATAGTGCAATTTAGCTTGATTATGTTCTAAAACTGTACGTAAGAAAAGAGTTGAATCCCAGGCTATCTGAAACTAAATAAGCGACAGCCATCCAATCAAAAGAAGACCCAAGTGCAAAAGTTATTAGACAATCCCCTTCATACTTAAAAGCACTCAAGGAGGCAACACTTTCACAGGTATGAGGGAACACAGAGATTTAAAATTAAGGCAGCAATTATTTTAGAACTCATATTTCCATACGTTAGGCATCATTATAAAAGAACATTCAGCATGCTCCAACATCAACAAATGACAAGTCTACTGATATTGATCAAAGAATCTCATGGGAAAAAACATACTGTTAAGGAGATCTTAATTAGTTCCAGATTGAAAAGCCAAACTACAAACTATAAGTTAAAAGGATTTACCACAATATTAGCTATAAAGATCAACCTCAGCGATGATATCCATATAGAAAAAATAAATGGACAGTAACCCAAAAAATTAATAAATTAATAAAAAATAAAAAAATAAAAAAATCTCACACAAATAGTCATGAACAAATACAGCACTACATTACAGTGGCATCTGCAAGCCTTTAGTATACTGGTACCTAGTGAATACATATTACCGATTTACAAACCAAAGTATTATGTAAACTTGCTAGCAACCTAAAAATCATCCTTGCAGGAAATTAGACAAAGGCCTCTATATGAATAGAATAAAAGATGAAATATTACACTAACAACGTGAAAAGAACAAAATAAAATGTGACAGCAAAACAATGCATTAACAGAGGGACTACATCTACAAAGATCATTAACGTAACAGGCTTTCTGCTGATTCTGACATATCATGTAAAACAGTGAAAAACACCATAGCCCCTACCAAGCAAATTACGGACCTGCCTTGGAGGAACCTGCTGCAAAAGTTTTTAGCTTGTGCAGAACTGTAAACTGTATTGCAGTGTAAGGCATGTACATGAGTAGAGCTGGCACATTTCCTCTCCAAAAACCCTGATGCAACAGATAATCCAGGTAAACTGTATTGCAGTGTATTAGAACGTAGAAATTCTTCAACTCCAGATAACAAATTCAAAAGTCTGGACAGGAGATTATAAAGATAGAACATAGAGCGATAAACTTGAAAGTTGTAATGAACCACGCGGTGGAGGGTATATCATGCAGTGACATACATCATACATGTAACATTAATGATTGATCTCATACCCACATTAGCTGTATTCTAAGAAATAATGTTTATTCTAGTTCTTACTCATAAATCAGGAATTTTGTACATAAAATATGGCATCCTAGACAAAGCTTACTGCAATGTAGAATAGCAAATTTGCAATTACCATGCAGACCCTCTTTGATGTTAACATAGCAGCATTCTTGATTAATTGAAGCGTATAACTTCTTGCTAATGGGTATATTTCCGTGGTAGACAGAAGGTAATTTGAAAATCTCATTGATAGAAAGACTCAAAGAAGGAGAACTATAAATGTCAAAGATCTGGATGCACCATACATGTCACAACTAGAACCTTAGTAATATATGATATGTAATGCAATTAACCAAAAAATTATTGCATCTCAATTTCCAACATCTCTACAATCCCTATAATTGAGAACTATAAATGTCAAAGATCTGGATGCACCATACATGTCACAACTAGAACCTTAGTAATATATGATATGTAATGCAATTAACCAAAAAAATATTGCATCTCAATTTCCAACATCTCTACAATCCCTATAATTGAGCACACAGTTGACTGTTTTACTTGTGCAGTCCTACGTTTCGTAAAATATACCAATTTAAAGTAAACAACAGCTGTTTAAAGTTTCAATCAGCAATTCTTGTCATGGACTTATGGGAACAAAATTATTATAATATTTTAGGTAGTTATATTTAATATATTGAGCAGTGGTCCATAATTGAAAGTATAATAAAATGTACAGAACTATTAGGTAGCTAAAAATCACAAGCAAATGCTTCAAAAATAGACTTTATTATCAGATGTCATCAAGCAGCATATGAAAGATCAACCACTCAATTGGTAAGAGGCAGGTACCCCATAAAACAATCCAAAATCAAAGTATACAGGGAGCTTAATTTCTTACTTTACATTTCTATCAGACTCGGTTTAAAATATGCCAGAAACTAGAAGAAAAGGAAAACAAACACCAGCATATTAGTTAGGGTGATAAATACCGGTAGACCTTCCTCCCGAAATATGTCCTTAGTTGCTTGCAGGATACCGGTATATTTTGATGGCCTATATAAGTCCTTCTGAAGTAGGGGCCATGAAGTGGTGGGCTCTAGTTGAACCTGCCAATAGCAAATAAAAATGTTTTGGAGTTTCTGTTATAGAAGTGGTGTACAACTACAACCATAAGATCAGTGCAGACAATGCATATATGTTTTACAAATAGAAGATTTAAAACTTAGTTTGTATTGATTATCAAATAAGGTTCATATCCCAAAAAAATAAAATAAAAAAAGCATATACTATAGCTGACTAATAAGTTGTTCGGCAGATTGCAAAGTTTTGAATTATTTAACAAATCCCCTAAAATTCATCATTTGATTCTTTTCCATTCAGACAGCGTTCAGTTACATGTACATATTGATCATAATTTGAGACTACTTATCAACATGATGTAAATAAGCTGATGGCGTGCCATATTCTAAGCCCAACAAAATATAGTAAGAATTGAGGAAGGAAACATAACTAACTAAGGATTGCATAGGGAGCCCATTTTTAATAGTAGCAGTTTAAGCTCATGCATTTAAGGAACAATTCTCCAAAACGATTCTAGACTAATAAAGTCCAGAAGAAGAGAACATGACAGATTTTTTACATGCAGTTCCTCTGCATTCAACGCTAAAGGCCAAGAGAAAACAAGGCAACAGAGACATATTACCTGTTTCCAATCCTTCGCCAACAAAGGTTGCAACTTACAGGACAGTCATTTAGTTCTAAAATGCTTGTGCACTGGATTTAGTAGACTATATGTGTATAAACAGAAAAGAAACACCTAGAACACCTAGCATGCTTTCCTTAATTTAAGTAAATAAACATATATTCTTTCTTAAGAGTTAATGTACTGTCAATTGAATTTATAAGAAAAATTAATTTAAAGTTTTTTCGTACAACATTAATCGGAACTTTGGACAAGTCAGACTTTCCAGCACATGCACATTCTCAAGATCATGTGATTTCCTTTTAACATAACATTTGCAGGCTTCCATTGATCAATGATAGAGCTGTAAGAAATTTTATGGCAGCAACAGTTGAATGCTATTTCACTATAAATTTGAAATACTCCTATGTAATGTTGGCATACTATAGTATATAAACTAAAATTAGGCATTTTCAAGTCTGAACAGAATCAATAATTTATACTCGGAACGAACAATTTCCTACTTGCACTATACAATGAGAAAACAGTGCAATGTAATTCTAACAACATTATGTTTTACACCATACCCAAGGTTTAAGTTCTTACTAAACTTATCATCCAGAAACAACAAAATTCAACCTGCTTCAGCTAAAAAATAACTTCAAGCAGTCCAATTTGCTAAATTTAGAGTGCAATGCAATTCTAAGACGTTACTTTCTAATCATACCGATGTTTCAAGTTCTTTACTAAATTTAGCATCCAGAAACAAAAAGAAAAAAAAACCAAATTTAAGTAAAAATAACCAAGCTCGTGGTGCAATTTAGATAACATCTAATCACTCCCAATCAACATCGAGAATTGTTACGAACCTGGAACCGAATCTTGATCACATCGAGCGGCGACGTCACCGTGCGAGAAATCCCGCCGGAGATTGCTCCGGCCGTCGCGTCGATAAACGCCCTCTTCAGCTGCCCTGGCTCCTCCATCTCCTCAACCAAATCGAGATCCCCAAAATGAAAACAAATCGAATGCTAGAATATTGCAGCGGAATCCAAAAGACTCCGCCTTATAAATGAAAGGACTTAACTAGGGTTTTGAGGAGATTGAGAGGAATCTTCCAGTCGCCGACATTTGGCGAAACGCGGAGAAAACGGGAAAGGAGACGTCTTTACCTCTTCTTCCCTCTTTCAGACCTCGATTTTTTTTTTTCCTCCCAAAATTTGCTTTTGGTTTTGAAGAATTTTTTTTTGCTTAATTGCACTTAAATACCCCCATAGTTTACCCATATTGCACTTAAGTGACCTTTTTTTCTCAAATGGAACAAAAAAATGCCCCAAATATTTAAGTTTTGTTAATAAAAGTCTCAAAATTTTAAAATGTTGCACGTTGGTACCCTTTCTTCTTTTAAATGTTCAACCAAAAAATGTAGGTATACATTGTTATAGATAGTTGACTGAATGAACCAGAATTAGCTTTCAGATGCGGAATAAATAACTAGATAATCAGAGAATTTTCAGGAGCACTATAGGACCATGTTACCTCAAAACTTGAGTGAATTGGTCTCTTCTTTATTGGCTAAATAATAGCCGGGTCCCTTATATTTGCAAGTTATCGGTGAGATTCCTCATGCTATTATCAGTGGGACAAATTTTCAAAACTAACCTATTTGGAAATTTAATCCCAGAAAACAACCCTTTTCAAACTTAATTGCAAAAACCGACCTGGTTTCAGCCCCAAGGCTGAAACCAGGTCGGTTTTTGTGAAAAAACTTCAGAAAATTCACAGGAGTTGAACTCCCGTGAAGTTTAGTAGAACTGCTAAACTTCACGGGAGTTGAACTCCCATGAAGTTTCGCAGTTCAAAAAAAAATTGAACTACGAAACTTCACAGGAGTTCATTTAGCAGTTTTACTAAACTTCACGGGAGTTGGAGTTCAACTCCCGTGAAGTTTCGGAAAAAAAATTTCAAAAACCGACCTGGTTTCAGCTCCAGGGCTGAAACCAAGTCGGTTTTTGAAATTTTTGCAAAAGCGGTCGTTTTTTAAAAATAAATAGTGAAAAGGGTTGGTTTTGAAAATTTGTCCATTATCAGTGAGATTCCTCATGCTTCTTTGGTCATCAACCTTGATCTTTTTAAAAAAAGACTTTTGCTAAATCTCAATAATAATTTCCTTATCTTGGCAATTGCATGTAACCGATACATCTTTTGTCAAAGGAATTTAAAATTATTTTAGACTCATATACATGTAACCGATACATCTTTTGTCAAAGAAATTTAAAATTATTTTAAACTCATATACACTGTAACCTTGTTTATTTTTTCTATAAGTTGTTATATATGTGATGTATATTTGAATCAAATGCTTAAACCATTTATTTGACTTTTCCCCCTCACGCTAGTGTTGTAACATCATACATGAGTTTTAGCCTATAAAGGAAAACACTACAGACACACCCCCAACCACACCTTGGGGCACACCCCCTCTCACAGCTACAGTGCACGAGGCCATTTTAGATTTTTTTTTTTAATCTAAAGTGGGCCCCATGCACTGTAGCTGTGAGAGGGGGTGTGCCCAAGGTGTGGTTCGGGATGTGCCTGTAGTGTCACCCGCTTATAAACCTAACGTTTAATAGCTATCTAATTCTATAATCAATATTCACCTATAAAAATACTTTTTTTATCTATAAACTAAAAGTTTTACACTCATATACTTCTAAACCCATCCACTTCCAACATCACACACGAACACAAAAGTACTCCAGCAACTTATTTTAAACTCACTTTGTATCTCAACGGCATGATATACAGTGTAAGTTGTTATGGTGTTTTCAGTCGCCAACTTATGGACCATTGCCGATAATAGGCAAATATACCCCGTCACGCACCATTCAATCAACTCGACACTTAGGACAGCCAGGACAACATAGCCAACTCGCCGAATCAACATCTCACTCAGTCGACTCGAATGGCGATAGTATCATCGGTCCTCTCATCAAAGGCGACTAACTAAGAATCCACTCAACCAGTTAATTAGTTGGCGTCTCGTTGCGTCGACTTGAAAAGCGTTACTTCTCGGCATCCCTCGATACAAGTCAAAAGACAACTTCGATCTCGAACCCTCTACTGACAGCGTATCGACATCACATTAAGTGCTTGGCAGACGCCATCATTTCTCCATCCCAATACTATTTATGACACATTGGACCGTGGCGGCTTCGTGCGCTGCCTATCCCTTCTTATTAATGCCGAAGTGATAGCGCCCATCCCGTGACCGCTCTACGACTGACACCTGTAAAGTCGACGCTGACTCAGCCGCCAGCTCAGGCTCGGCCAAAAAGACTAGAATACCCCTCTTGCATGACTATAAAAAGAAAAACTATTCCAAATGCAAAGGTGAGCAATTTCTCAGAATTTTTCTTCACTAGAGAACTTGCACAGTTTATCACTTTCCAACGCAAGTATATCACTGACTTGATCGTCGAAGGAACAACGGGGGAACTAGTCCCCGTCCTCTTACGAGTTGTTACACGTGTAGGAAGGAAACAACTTAACCCCAAAATCGGATATTCGGAGAAGTTATCGGCTCCCACTCAATCTCACCTTCATTACATCATCTGTGTGATTATTAACATCAACAGTTTGGCACCCAACGTGGGGCTTTCTCCCTTTTCCGAACAAGTATGTCTGGTTCTGAGCGTAGGGTTGATCAGTCCATCCCTGGAGGACCATACCAGAGCTACATCACTCAAGCCCAACTTGAAGAGATGGCTCAGAAGATCTCTCATTCCCTCCAATAGCAACTCTCTACCTTCACCAGCGAGCTCCTCAGTCGGTTTCCGCAACCGTAGCAAGCTACTTCCGTCATTCCTCCTCCTTCAGGAGACCAGCGATCAGGGACTCGCCTCCCTTCAGTAGCTTAGTATGTCCTCCCCGAACTCCTTACGTTGCCGCCAAGTAGCCAAGAGATCGTGTCGATCACCCGACCCCACCACCACACCAACCGACTCACCCCGTAGAACCTCGCTGGCGCCTCCTCCCTTATTTTGAAGCCACCGACGAAAGTCCCAACCCTAGTCGCTCTAAAGATCACACCAGGGGTGGAGTGTCTAAGACCCCCTATCAACGTGTCTCTCCAGCCCTCTCTACCACCCTAGGGGCATCTGGACATGATCAGGTGTACAGATTGATTACTGAAG
This sequence comes from Asparagus officinalis, assembly GCF_001876935.1. Taxonomy (NCBI): domain Eukaryota; kingdom Viridiplantae; phylum Streptophyta; class Magnoliopsida; order Asparagales; family Asparagaceae; genus Asparagus; species Asparagus officinalis. Next base: position 59,105 of record NW_017972907.1, on the reverse strand, counting down.
TCATTGGGGGGAACATCCCCTTTCCGACGACCTCATAAGCATCCCATGTGAGAAGTTCAAGATGCCTCACGTGGAGAAGTACAAGGGCGAAGGAGACCCCTCTGAGCATGTCCAGAACTATTATGATATAATAAGCATGCTCTAAGCATCGAAAGCTATCATTTGCCGATGCTTCCCTATTACTTTGTTAGAGAGCACAAAGCTCTGGTGGAACGCCCTTGAGAAGAAGTACATCAGCAACATCCAACAACTCAGTCGGAAGTTCATCCACCACTTCTTAGCCGACACCAAATAGAAGTTGCCCCCTCATGTGCTAATACAGATGAGGCAGAACCCCGGAGAGAGCCTTCGAGCCTACTTCAAGAGGTTCTAGGCAAAGAGGTTGGAGGTTAATGACCCAGGAAGTTTGGTTGCTATGTCCGCTCTTATGGCCGGCCTGCAGAACAACGAATTGGCCGACTCACTAGTCAAGAACCCAGTCACCAATTATGAACAACTAATGGCCAAAGCTCACGGGTATATGGACATGGAGGATGCCCGAGCTTATAAGGTAGCAGCCAATAGCGATAGCAGTAGCACCAGTAATAGCAATTACACCGCCCGCACCACCAACACCTACAACAGTACCAGTTATGGCACCGACACCAGGTCAGCAAGAGCCCTCCTAGTAAGGCAGGAGTGGCCGAGAGACCCCCCAAGGGTCAAACCCAGCTCCAACCGGTCTGACAGGAAGGATCGACAGAGGGACCCAACACTAGACCCGCTCTCACTGTCCTCAACACCTCTCTCTCTCTCAGAAGCTCTCAACATGGTCCAAAAGGAGGGACACCTCAATGAGCCCCCTCCTAAGATGAGGTCGGACCCATGGAGCCAAGACACGAAAATATTGCCGCTCTCACAGAGGTCACGACCATCTCACCAATGATTGCCATATCTTGAAGAGGGACATTAAGGACTTGATCCAGAGAGGGTACCTGAAGAAGTTTGTCTCTCAGAGAGATAGGAGGGAAGCTGCCCCAACCAAAACCGATAGGAGATCTCGTTCGTGGTCGCCTCATCCCCAACCACGCCAGGATAGTTGACAATCGGAGCCCAGTCATAAGGGAGTCATCAACGTGATCAGTGGTGACCCCACAACTGGAGGGTCATCTAACAACGCCAGGAAGAGGTATGCTAAAAGGGCGTTGTGGGTCGACCTGGGTGACAAGAAGCCGAGAGTGGAGGAATCCATCTCTTTTGGAGATGCCGACCTGAAGGGCATCAAGACGCCTCATGATGACCCCATTGCCATAACAGCCAGGATTGACGGCTTCTAGGTGAAGAGGATTATGGCTGACACGGGAAGCTCGGTGGACATCCTATATATCGACGCCTTCAACCAAATGGGCATCAAAAAATTTTGATTCCTTCCGTGTAGGGGTCCCATCATCGGATTCATAGATCACTCTCTCCTGCCCAAAGGGATAATTACTCTCCCCTTAACGGTCGGAGAGTATCATAAGTAATCCACCATTCAAGTCCAATTTTTGGTGATGAATCTCAAGTCGGCTCATAAAGTCATCTTGGGCCGGACCACCCTCCATCTCTTGCAGGCCATCCCATTAACCTATCACCATATGTTGAAGTTCCTGACTCCCAATGGAGTCGGGGTCGCCAGGAGCAACCAAAGAGAGGCCAGATCCTGTTACCTGCTCTCGACCAAGGGCAAGGGCGTGCAAGAGACCCTGCCTATTGAGAAGGTATGTCTCTAGATGGAGAAAACAACGGTAAGGCAGAGGACGATGCCGGTGGAAGAGCTCCAGAAAATACCAATCGACCGGGAAGGACAGAAGACAGTCAAGATCGGATCTAGTCTTGTAGAGCCTTTACGAGGAGCATTGATAGAGTTCTTGCAGGCAAACGCTAATGTGTTTGCCTGGGGGTCCGAAGATATGCCTGAGATCCCCCCTGAAGTGATAAGCCACGAGCAGGTAGTCAACCGGCACCCCGGCACCCCAAGCCTGTGCAACAAAAGAAGAGACATCTCAGCCCTGAGAGACAGAAGGCGGCAGTTGAGGAAGTCGAACGACTCCTTAGAGCCGGTTTCATTCGGGAATTACAGTACCCGGAATGGCTAGCCAACGTGGGGTTGATGAAGAAGGCTCTCAACAAATTGAGGATGTGTGTGGACTTCACCAATATCAACAAAGATTATCCCAAAGATAGTTATCCCCTATCTCGAATCGATCAACTGGTCGACGAGAGTGTGGGAGCATGAGCTACTTAGCTTCATGGATGCCTTCTCTGACTACAACCAAAATTTTATGGCAAAGCATGACCACGAAAAGACCTCCTTCATTACCGACCAGGGGACCTACTATTGCAAAATGATGTCATTCGAACTCAAGAATGCTAGGACCACGTATCAGAGGCTTGTCAATAAGGTCTTCAAGTACTAGATCGGCTGCAATTTGAAGGCTTATGTAGATGACCTACTGGTGAAGTTGAAACAAGTGTCGACTCACGTATCAGACCTAGATGAGACCTTCTCCACTCTCTGACAGTACAACATGAAGCTCAATCTAGCATAGTGTGCCTTTGGGCTGCAATTGGGAAAGTTCCTTGGGTTCATGATCACCCAAAAAGGCATTGAGATCAATCCGGAAAAGATAGTCGCCATAGAGCAGCTACCCAAACCACACACCTTGAAGGATGTCCAGAAGCTGAATAGAAAGATAGCGGCACTAGGTTGTTTCCTCTCCAAATCTGTCGAGAGGAGTCTCACATTCTTCAAAACATTGAGGGGAAGCAAGAAACTAAAGGAGAGCATGATTTGGACAATCGAATGCAATGCAGTTTTTAGGACCTCAAGACCTACTTGAGCACCAAACCATTGCTGAGCCAGCCCATAGGAGGGGATACTTTGTAGATATATATGGTTGTCTCCCCCGAAGCCGTCAACTCCATCCTTATCCGAGAGGAAGAGAACATCTAGAAGCCTATGTTCCATGTGAGCTGAATCCTGAAAACAGGTGAGCTCAACTACCCCCTCATAGAAAAGACTGTTTTCATCCTTATCACCACCGCGAGGAGACTCCGCCCCTATTTCCAAGCCTATTCTATAATCGTGCGGACAAGTTTGCCTCTGAAGAAAGCGCTGGGTAGCTCCATAACCCCCGGGAGAATAGTTGTCCGGCCACTCAAACTCAGTGAATATAACGTGCAGTTCAAGATGAGAATGACTATTAAAGCTCAAGCATTAGCTGACTTTCTTATCGAGTCAACCTCACCAGGCGACGAGCAGGACACGCCCTCGCCATCGACTCAGCAAGAACCTCCAGCACCCCCAGCGGTCCAAGCACATGCCCTATAGACTCGTTGTACCTTGGAATATAATTCACCCGAGTTTATTTCTTGGTGGTCATTGAAGATGGATGGGTCCTCATGAGAAGCTAGCAATAGAGCGGGGGTAGTCCTGCGTAGCCTAGATGGGTCAACTCATGAGCACTCCATCATTTTTAGTTTCTCGACCTCGAACAATGAAGCCGAATATGAAGCTCTTCTTGCTGGCCTTCGAGCATCCTAAGTAGTAAAGGCCGAGCGCCTCTATATATTGGCCAACTCGTAGATCGTCATCCATTAGGTGAATGGGCAATATGCGGCTAAAGACCCAAGAATGGCCCTATACCTCAAAGTTGCTAAGGTGCTATTAGCCAGTTTCATGGATTTCAAGATAGCCCAAGTCCCCCGTGCTCTCAACGTCCAGCCGGATGCCCTCTCTAAGCTTTGGTCAACAAGCTCAAGAAACAACTCAGGGGCCATTTACACTGACACCCTTGAGCGTGCTAGCATCTTTAAGCCGCCAGAGATAGTCATGCAAACCAACTCACTCGTAGTGCCCTGTTGGCTAGATCCTATCACCCTTTACCTGACATGAGGCACCTCACCTGAGAATACCACCGAAGCCAGGCATCTACAAAGGAACTCTAGTCGCTACCTTATGATCGACAGTCAGCTCTATCAGATATCATACTCTAGCAGTGGTGTAGGACCCCATCTTTAGTGTCTTCGGCCATCAGAGGCTAGCTATGTTCTTAGAAAGATCCATGAGGGAACATGCAGGAACCATCCTAGAGCCCGAACCCTCGCGTAGAAAGTCATCCGCTAAGGATATCACTGGCTCACCATATTGGCTGAATCAAGACGGCTCATCTCTATATGCAATAAGTGCTAGTTCTACTCATTCATTCCGCGAACAACAACCACCGAACTAACCTCCATCCTGAGCCTAATTCCTTTTTACTCAATGGGGATTGGATTTGTTGGGTCATCTCCCCATAGCTTCGGGACAACGAAAGTTTCTCATAGTGGCAATCGACTACTTTACCAAATGGATTGAAGTTGAATCCCTAGCCAAGATTGGTGAAAGTAACGTCACAAATTTTATCTTAAAGCCTATCGTCTACCATTTTAGTGTGCCCCTTTCCTTCATAATCGATGATGGCACTCAGTTCGACAATGAGGACTTCTTAAGCTTTTATGAAGAGTACAATACCCGCCTCAAGTTCTCCTCAATCGCCCATCCTAAATCCAACAGATTGGCTGAAGCCACAACCAAATGCATCCTCCAATTCTTGAAGGAAAAGGTGGACATGGCGGTAGGAAACTGGGCCGATGAGCTATCAAGTATTCTTTGGTCTTACCGCACAACCCACAAGAACTCAATAGGAGAAACTCCTTTCAAGCTAGCCTATGGCACCGAGACGGTCACCCCGGTCAAAGTCGGTATGCTGACCATCCGACTACAGCACTTCAACGAAGACTCGAACTCAGAAGGACTTCGCGTAAGGCTCGACCTCTTAGATGAAATCCGAGAGAAAACACTTCAGACACATTCATTAGTTAACAACGAATCGCACGGTACTACAACAACAAGATCTGACCCTGAAGATTCAACATCGGTAACCTCGTCCTCCGCAAAGCCGTCTTTGACAAAGATACCAGAAAAGGTAAGCTAGCTCCTAATTAGGAAGACCCATACACAGTCCTTGAGGAGTTGCGAGCATGCACTCATTGGTTAAGAGCCCTAGATGGAAGAATCCTACAACACCCCCAGAACATTAAGCATCTTAAGAAATACTTTCAATAACCATGTAAAAAATTTCATTCATTATAAAGGAAATCCTTTGAATCTAACTCTTGTGTCGCAGTCTAGAAGTGCCAAATTTATGCAGGAATTCCAAGCCCTTAGTGCCCTCTCAGGATAAACCCAAGGCACACCCGCCACGTGGTCGGCTCCCATACTTGTGACTCGACTGCTACAGCAGGCCGAAAAGATCTAGGCATCTTCATTAAGACCTAGGCACCTAACCTTCGGATTGTCATTTTGCCGAAAAGACTTAGGTATTCTCATTAAGATCTAGGCATCTAACCTTTGGGTTGTTATTTTGCCGAAAAGACCTAGACATCCTTATTAAGACCTAGACACCCAACCTTCGGATTGTCATTTTGCCAAAAAGACCTAGGCCTTCTCATTAAGACCTAGGCACCCTACATTCGGGTTGTCATTTTGTCAAAAAGACCTAGGCGTTCTCATTAAGACCTAGGAACCCTATCTTCAAGTTGTTATTTTTCCAGAAGACCTAGGCATCCCTATTAAAGTCCTGGGCATTTCAATTTTTTGGTTGTCCTCGACAAAAAGACCAAGGCATCTCGCTGACAAGAGACATAGTAGACAAGCCGATTGATTTGACCCATGAACAAGCCCTAACACAACCGACTCGCGGAAACTGGCACTTGTTCTCTCAGCTAGATTGGAGCTACAAACAACCAAAGCTAAAACAAAGAATAATTGAAGGTAAATTCCAGAATGAAAGAAAAGCCCAAATCATTATTCCAACTTCAAATAACTTTTATTACATTATCCATATTGATATTTATAGAAAGAAAAGGAAAATATACAAGCTCTCAGGACTCTTAGCTAGAGTCGAGAGTAGAGCTTGAGAGATTCTCTACGGAGATGGTAGAGGCAGGAGCGGAAGAAGAGGGAGTGGGAGGGACTTCTCTGGGGTCGCCTCCTGACTCATCATCATCCTTGTCGCCCAAGGCCAGTTCCAGCCCCATCCACTCGCCTCAATCTCCTTGAGGAGGTCAAGGCAACAAGAAACTTGAGGAGGATAAAGGTGGTCTAGTGCAGGGTGGGAGGTGGGAGGAAGCAGTGAAGCTAGATAGTCAACGCTAGCCTTGCAAGCCTAGGCCACTTTAGTTTTCCCTAAGGGGCTCTGGTGCCAGTCATCAACCACCTTCGCCTTGTACTATTCCGAGTCTAAGCAAGCGAGTCGATCCTCTAGGTCCTTGATGATTGTGGTGGACGTCTGGTAGGCCGACCACTCCTCCTCAAGGTCCTACTTCAGATGCTCGTCTGAGAGACGACTCGACCGAGCATCCTCCTGAGCCTTCACCTTGATATGCTTCTCGGACTCGACCTCCTCCTCTAAAGAAGATAGACGACATCCTGCTCGGAGATCCCTTACTGGAGACGACCGACCTCCTCCTTGAGATTCGTCAGTTCACCTTGGAGCTTCTCATTAGAATCCGTCTGCTTAGCAATGTGCGACCTGTAGCCCTTGATGAGGGTTTCCCTTGCATCTAGCTCCTAATTATAGCGGCCTCATTGCTATTTAGCTCAGCCTCCTGTAGGCGTCAAAAAATGCTGAAAGATATCCGAATACAGCTCAAAAAGGATATCATCCAAAAAAAGGCAGAAGAACACAAGTATGGGCTGTCTCGCACGCGAGACAGTCTTTACTGTCTCGCAGGCGAGACAGTATTCTCTGTCTCGCCATGCGAGACGTATTCTCTGTCTCGCTATGCGAGACAGCATTCTCTGTCTCGCCCGCGAGACAGCATTCTCTGTCTCGCCCGCGAGACAGCTTTCAAAAGATCAGAAACTGTTTTGTAACCGCTGACACGTGGCCACCAACTGTTCAAGAATGTGGGAAATGTCGTGGGCGAGAATCACGTTGATAACTACCAAAATAACGGAGTTGTAAAACGTGGGAAGACAGTTACAAGAAAACTGCTGGGCGGTTGAGGATTTCCGAGACAGTATTTACTGTCTCGGAACCCGAGACAGTGTTTACTGTCTCGGAACCCGAGACAGTCTTTGCTGTCTCGACCGCCGAGTTGTCCGGAGGTTATAAATACCCCCCCGAAGGCCATTTTTGAGGAGGAGGCTGATTTCAGAGCAGACAGGGCAGAGTTCTTGAGCTTCTGGCAATCCCTTGAGATTCGAGCTTTGACTTGATCTCAAGAAGAACGACTATCTTACTTTAATAAGATCTCGTTTCAAATTCTCACTTCGATAAATGAAGTAAGAATCATTAAACCCCTCACGATTCAATCAGAATCTGTGATTTGGTGGTCCACGAGTCAAAGCGCTCCCGGCATAGGCAAAGATCCCACGCAAGCAGCGATCCAAACAACGATTCTGCGTTTGTTTCTAAGAAGTTGTAATTTTCATTTTGTTGTGTAAAAGAAGTCTTATAAAAAAGACTATTGCTTTTGAATTTGTTGTAATCGACTGAAGATATAATGAATTCCACAACGAGAGCAACTTTTGACGCAAACAAACTGGCGACCACAGTGGGAGCCAACGGTTTCGCTGCCGAGACCGTCGTGTCACAGCCGATCAAGATATTGGTTGAGTCCACAGTTGAATATGAATTTGACCAATCAAAGTTTGAGGAATATCTGTCATCCTCGTCCTTAAAGTTTTCCTCGCCTCACAAATGCAAGAAAATTTCGTCTTCTAAGAAGGTTTTCAAGTTTTCGACTCCGTCGAACATTACAAATGAAGACTCTCGCCTGATTGTTGCTGAGAATTCTACTCGCAACATCTCTGCTCGTGATGACTCTTATCTAGTTAAAGAGTCATCGAATCAAAGCCCACCGGTGCTGACGAAGAGAGCTCGTCAGAGACAGCGCCAGCGCCGTGCTCGACAATTGGCTAAGGCCTTGGAACAAACCGACGGAGTTCGTTATTATGCGGACTTAGAGTCGAGGAAACAACAAGTGGTTTGTTCAACTCAACGACAAACTACTCACGTTTCTGCACAACTCACGATGGAGGAATGGACTCTCGTCAAAAGGGCTCGGTCGACCTTCAAAGAACGTATACAAAAGCGTCGTGCAAACGCTGCTCATGCCCATGCTCTCTTACAACAAAGACGAGAAAGAAACAAGGAGATGGTGGCCAAAGAACCACCAAAACTCTGCAAAGTTTGGATTCCAAAGTCTAGAGTTGTGCAAAATCAGCATTCGGAGCCCGTTAAGACTCCACACCCACAAGGGGGTGGTTCTAAGCGTGTGACTTCTGAAATAACCTTGGATCGCTCAAAGGCAACAATAATTTGTCCTGAGAATGCCAACAAGATTTTACACCCCCAGAAAGAGACGTGTTCGCCAAAAGACATCGTTACGCCTGGGAGGTCATACCAACAGACGATAGGATTTTTCGGCAATTATACCGATGAATCATACTATCAAGCTGTGGGTGCGAATAAATTTCGAAAGAGAATTAGTAGAGAAATAAGCTCTCATTGTTCCTGTGCGTGACTTATAAGAGCAGCATTGTCGGAATGTGACTACTCCAAACGAGAAGCCATCCTGCAAAGAGTCTCAATGTTCCAGAGGCTTTTCACCGAAATGTCGAAGCCTAAGCCGAGACATTTTCGCAAGAAAAGATCAACTGTCCAAGAGGACGAATTTCCTGAAGTCACTATCAACATGGTTGATAAAAGAAAGTCTAAACAGCATTCAGGTGACTCAAATCCTGACTTTTCCCCAAGAGGAAAAGTCAATTCAAGAATTGCCAAACGGATGTCCCGACTCCAGTTAAGAGCCATCAGACATAGGGACTACAAGAGAATGCATGAAGGAATGTCATCAGAGGATGAACTCTCGGACACTTGTTCTGCGATCGCTTCGGATGATACGGTATCTAGCATAGGACAAACCAGAGAAGTACTCATAATAACCTCTGATCAGTTCGCTCAAATACTTCAAGAAGCTCTAGCCAAACAACGTGAAGAAATTAGAGCTGAAATGAAGACATAGATGGAGTTGGCTATCCAACAAATGAGAGAATTATTAACTCAACGGCCTCAACCTCCTGAGTCCAGTCAGCGAGCTGAATCCAGCCGCCACACTCAGAATGTTGTAGATGATAGTGATCCAGAAGTGGATGAAGTCATTACGGTTGATACTCCTCCCAATAGCAATAACGCTGGGGGTGGTTTAACGGATCCTCCCAATAACGATATTGGGGGTGGTTCAATGGCACCTCTTACAGGGGGTGGTCTAACTCATTCTCCTCAACGTCATGCGAATGAAGACATAAACGATGACGGGAAAATGAAAGAGCTTGAAAACAAAGTCAACGCTTTGATGACGGCTCAAGAAGTAAAGAAAACGGGTATTTCGTGTCCCTATCTAAGAGAATGGGATTCAATACCGTACCCAGCAAAATTCAATCTGATTAACTTCACACCGTTCGACGGGAAAAGCTCGCCTACTCAGCACCTGATTTATTTCAAGTCTCATTTGGGCATGATCTCTGGAAACGAGGTTTTAATGGTCCGGTCATTCGTTGGCACCCTTCGTGGGCCCGCCTTCGATTGGTATCGACGTCTCAAGCCAGGGAGCGTCAATTGCTGGGATGACATGGAAAGTTTGTTCCTCAGCAATTTCTTCGATGATGACACCGAAGTGTCAATCGGAACCCTTTTAGATGAGAAGCAAAAATACGGAGAGTCAGTCGACAATTTTGTCAGACGCTTCCGTAACAAAGCAATGAATTGCAGAGATCCTATTACAGAGGAGTTTATCCTGCAAACATGCCATAATAATCTCTCCATCGATGTCCTGGAAGCCTTGGGGGTCGTACCATCCAAAACTTGGAAAGAGTTAAAATTACGTGGCGAACAAGCTGAACACTTTCTTAAAAGAAAGAAAGTTGAGAGAGGTCAACCGACGACATCCGCAATTCCTGTGAACGCAACTCTCGATCCGAGGTTCCAAAAGGAGTATTCTTTCGAAGATGATGAAGCTCCAGCCATCTTGAAATACCTCCTCGCCAACGACAAGATCGAATTACCACCTATTAAAGATCAGGAGGGAGCTAAAAAGATTACGGATCCAAACTACTGTGCGTACCACAGAAAGGTTCTTCATCCTACCGAGATTTGCTTTGGACTCAAAAACAAAATCCAAGCCTTAATTGACTCCGGTGTCATAACGGCGGAATAAGCCAAGTAAAGACGATTCCAACTCCATCGGATACACGAGTATAAACTGTTTTCCCCAACTCCATCGGGTACACGAGTATAAACTGTTTTCCCCAACTCCATCGGATACACGAGTATAAACTGTTTTCCCCTACTCCATCGGATACATGAGTATAAACTGTTTTCCCTCACTCCAAAGAGTATACGAGTATAAACTGCTTCTCGATCATCCAACTGAATACAATGGTAAACCCAACTTCACAAAGGAAGCTGGGGGTGGATGATTTATGTAACGGAAAGTTCCTAAAGAATCTTATATTCTTAAGGATAACCCGAACATACGACTGAGGATGACGTACTCCTCGTTATACCCAGTTTTGCAAAGAAAGCTGGGGGTCGATAATTCATGTAACGGGAAGTTCCCGGAAGAATGTTAAATATAATATTCTTAGGGATAACCCGATTATTATGAACAAAATGATAAATACTAAACTCCTATTATGATTTCCGAACACTCTTTTACTGAGATGAGATTCGATCACCTCTTTAAATCAATCTTCCCTCACAAAACTCATATTTTGGTCAAACCTTTAAACAGTTAGGACCAAATCCAAAATCTCCTCTTGATTCGTTCCATGAACGAGAGGTCCTCAAATTGAACGATCAAACCCTTAAACAGTTAGGATCGTCTCAAACCCCTATTTGGTCAAACCTTTAAACAGTTAGGACCAAAGCCAAAATCCCCTCTCGATTTCTTCCATGAACGAGAGGTCCACTCAAATTGAACGATCAAACCTTTAAACAGTTAGGATCATCTCAAACCCCTATTTGGTCAAACCTTTAAACAGTTAGAATCAAAGCCAAAATCCTCTCTCGATTCCTTCCATGAACGAGAGGTCCACTCAAATTGAACGATCAAACCTTTAAACAGTTAGGATCGTCTCAAACCTCTATTTGGTCAAACCTTTAAACAGTTAGGACCAAAGCCAAAATCCCCTCTCGATTCCTTCCATGAACGAGAGGTCCATAAATTAAACGATCAAACCTTTAAACAGTTAGGATCGTCTCAACACTCCTATTTGGTCAAACCTTTAAACAGTTAGGACCAAAGCCAAAATCCCCTCTCGATTCGTTCCATGAACGAGAGGTCCACAAATTGAACGATCAAACCTTTAAACAGTTAGGATCGTCTCAATTGCACTTAGGAGATAGAATATAAAATTCTTCCTCTCCGATTTCGGGTTCATCTCTACCAACAAACAAGAGACCAGGAGATAGAATATAAAATTCTTCCTCTCCGATTTCGGGTTTATCTCTACCAACAAAAAAGAGATCAGGAGATAGAATATAAAATTCTTCCTGTCCATCATTGGGATCATCTCTACCAACAAAAAAGAGACCATATTACTCCAATAGGTACACGAGTCTAAACTGTTTTCCTACACTCGGCAGGCAGTTTCTGGAGAATATTAATCTGAATATTCTTAAGGATAACCTGACGAACTCTCAATGGACATACAAGCATCAATCTGGAAATACCAGCCTCGATTCAAGATCTCAACAACGGTCAAGCGATAAACGCGATGCCGGGAGAACATTAGCTATTCTGTAAAGAACTGGATAGACTAATGGATGAAGAGATCAAGAGCTGGAGCCATTTTACAGATTCTTCTACACGATCTACTCAATCAAGTATTGAAAGGATTGCAAATAAGACCTGTCTTATCCAAAGTGTCCCAGACTCCTCTATAAAAGAATAAGTCTGGAACACTTTAGAGGGGGTATCTGTAGGCGTCAAAAAATGCTGAAAGATATCCGAATACAGCTCAAAAAGGATATCATCCAAAAAAAAGACAGAACACAAGTATAGACTGTCTCGCCGTGTCTCGCCGTGCGAGACAGACTTTGCTGTCTCGCCATGCGAGACAGACTTTTCTGTCTCGCCGTGCGAGACAGACGTCTCGCCATGCGAGACAGTGTTTACTGTCTCGCAACGAGACAGTGTTTACTGTCTCACCAGCGGGACATCTTTGAGATTATTGAAAATGGTTAAGTAACTACCACCCACGTGTCCATTAACTGCCAAAGAACATGGGGAACGTCGTGGGCGAGAATCACGTTGATAACTGCCAAAATAACGGAGTTGTAAAACGTGGGAAGACAGTTACAAGAAAACTGCTAGGCGGTTGAGGATTTCCGAGACAGTGTTTACTGTCTCGGAACCCGAGACAGTCTTTGCTGTCTCGGCCCCCGAGACAGCAAACACTGTCTCGGAAGCAGATTTTGTCCTGGAGGTTATAAATACCCCCCAAAGGCCATTTTTGAGGAGGAGGCTGATTTCAGAGCAGACAGGGCAGAGTTCTTGAGCTTCTGGCAATCCCTTGAGATTCGAGCTTTGACTTGATCTCAAGAAGAACGACTATCTTACTTTGATAAGATCTCGTTTCAAATTCTCACTTCGATAAACGAAGGAAGAATCATTAAACCCCTCACGATTCAATCAGAATCTATGATTTGGTGGTCCACGAGTCAAAGCGCTCCCGACACAGGCAAAGATCCCACGCAAGCAGCGATCCAAACAACGATCCTGCGTTTGTTTCTAAGAAGTTGTAATTTTTATTTTGTTGTGTAAAAGAAGTCTTATAAAAAAGACTATCTCTTTTGAATTTGTTGTAATCGACTGAAGATATAATGAATTCTACAACGAGAGCAACTTTTGACGTAAACACCTCCAAGGCTGCAATCTTTATCTCTGCCTCTTCCCTTGCCGACTTCTCCCAAGCAAAGTCCACTTCTAACTCAGGAGGGGAGTTATACATGTGAGAAAGCTGGCTAAATAGCTCTGCCTTGAGCAGAGCTCCCCACACCAATTAGCCTTTAAGGGCCAAGTGCAGGCCAACGCTCGGCATCTCCCACAAGAACCCCTCATCCTTATGAAGGGAAAGCTGTTGGATCACTTGGACTTGGGTCATTGTTGACCCTAAGACCAAACTCTCTCTATCGAGAGGCACCTCCGAGATGAACCTGTCGCTCTCTGGGAACTCCCTCTTGGGTGAACAGGGACACGAAAGCACTCCAATCAACATAGCCCTGGACTTCTCCCAGATTTAGGGGTCAAGCTCCGAGACTCAGTGGCGAAAAGGGCAGTAGGGGCTATCCTCCCACTCCTCGCTAGCCTTGCCTACCAAGGACTCTGCAGATGGTTGAGGGAGCACCGCTTGCTCACCAACACCTTCCAAAGTCTCAACAGGTGATTTGCCTAGCCTGTGAGATAGCTCAGGCACAAGACTCTGGCTGGTTGCCTCTTCAGCACATGCCTGAGCTTCAGCGGCTGCAACCGCTTGGACCTCCCCTGCTGGCTTGGAGGGGGAGACATCATCAATAATGACGACTTCGGCCTGTTGGCTAATGGGGATGGCGGGCTGCTGCGTATCTGCTGAGTTGACCTGGGTAACCCAAATAACCCGCTAGGACCTTGGCTCCTGACCAACCTCCTCATCTTCTCTCTTCTTTCCCTTCTGGCCATGGTACGCAACCCGGCCAGTCGCCAGTCTAGCGGCTATTTTCGCCACATGTGACCTTAAGCCGCCCACTTCTTTAGGGTCAAGATTCCCCCTCAACCTCTTTTGGGGCCTCATGGACGAGTCCGACTCCTCTCCCCTCGAATTCCTCTAAGGGCTTTTAGGGAGAGCCAACAGGCTCGCTCACACCTTGTCGGCCTCGGTATGGGGGACCCTCAATATGTTGGCCACCCAAAGAGAAGCCGCCTTGAAGAGATTTCATCTCTCCTGAAACCCAGCGTAAGAGCAGATTTTCTCAAGCTAATGCCTCTCCTCGGCAGTAAGGGTGCATAGTCTCAGCATGTCCTTATTAATTTCAGGCCAGTTAGGGTAAGATAGGACGTCATCAGCCCCAAAAACCCACACGAATTGCTCCTTCTAGTCCTTGCTCGACTCTAGAGCATCCAACACCAGCTTACAACCCACAGTGTGTTAGAGTAAGTAGTGGGGGTCCTTCTTGGTTGACTTGATGCCGACCAGGTTCCCCAACAAATGCATGCTCGGCGAGATGCAGACTCGGTGGCAAATCACCGCAAAGCCCAACAAAACCCCAATCGCAATGGGTGTGAATGGAGAGGGAGACACCCCCAGAGCAACAGACACATCCCTAATAAAGGGATGTAGTAGCAACCAGAGCCCATACTCAAGGTAGGCGATGTACAGCGATGACTTGCTCTGGCAGTGGTGATACACTAACTCGTCCCCACTCAACGCCGATAGTGTGAAGGCCTAGGGGAGGTCATAAAGCTCATAATACATCTTGAGCTCTTAGGTGTAGATCTTCGAACAGATTGGCTGGAGAAGATTGATCTTTTCCTCGTTGCAACCGACGGTGGAAGTTTGAGCAACTATGGAAGATGGTTGAGAATTTGTAAAGAAGTTTAAGAAAACTTGAAAGACAAACGCCGAGAATCTAGAGCAAGAGTTTGTGAAGGAGATCTATGAACTATATATATCCCTCGATGAGGACACGAGGAATAATCTAAATGCTCGACTCAATTCAAAATGAACAGGTGAGATATGTCTCGAAATCCAAACGGTTCGCATAAAACTCAAAGCACCGCCCTCTTTACTCCACACCTCTTCGCTCGAAAATCAAAGCGACAGCAACTTTTGGTCTCCAATGATCACCATGTTGTTTCAAATAGTGACGCTTAACCTACCTAATAAAGGTGCCTTAAACTCACTAAATGATGTCTAATCAATAAATAGTCAACCCGACCTAGACGACCCTACAAAGCCGACAGCAGACGTGCTTGAAAGAAGCATTGTGTTAACTCTCCGCAAAAGTAGTCAACCCTTTGTGAAGCCAACTCATGCCTCTCAAGCACCTACCCCCAAGGGGGTTCAAATGCCAATCGACAAAGGTTGTCGACTTGATCGTTTCCCAAACCAACACACAAAAAAACATAATGACTATTTGAGTTCAAGATGTGCCTTCTTAATGAAGGAAGAGCCCCCATCGATTCAATGGTTAAGTTTATGAGCCCATGAGCTAATTCATCCAGGAAATCCAAAATAAGATTTCACAACTTAAAGAAATTAATTTAGGGATAAAAATTTATCTCTTTATTCATTTATAATGGAGTATCTACAAGTACATGTACACATATACAGCGCAAAGGCGAGATAGAAAATTCCAAGAAGAACTAGGAAAGGTCCATCCCCGCTCCTGGGGTCAAAGGCAAGGAGCCACTGGAGGAGTCAAATAGTCTCCCCCCTTCGTCTGATTCTCCCTCTTCATAGCCTAAATTGAGTCCTCCCCCAAGTGCTTCCACCTCCACTAACTCGTCCAGACACTTGACCATGATGGGTGGATAGTGGAAGCGACCGGGTGGGTTCCTCATCTTGACTGGAAGCTACGCTGCGAGGTAGTCATACCCAACCTTATAGGGTATCGCCACCTCAGTCTTTCTAGTAAGGCCCTGGCGGTACTCCTCTATGATTCCTTGGTGGTAACTCGGACTTGAGGTTGGTGCTACAACTTTGGGCCATGGCCAAAGATTCCTATAGGTGGGTGACCTCTCCTTGAAGCTTGACGAGCATTGCACACTCTTCGTCCAGCTGACGCTTTGCATGCAATGCTACCTGCTTCTCGGCTTCGACCTGCACCTTAGCAAGCTGTCCTAGAGAGCCTCATCCAGCCTCCTAGCCCTCCTGTTGCTCTCGTCAAGCTCTTGCCTGAGTCTTTCGATCTCAGAAGCTCTAGGGGCTGACGGCTCCGTAGCCCATTTCGAGTCGTCCCCTCTGCTGGTCGTCAGGGAAGTTACCTCCCCTAAGAGCTTGAGATAAGAAGTCTGAATCTATTCCATCCGGCCAAATATCTCTTGCTCTACCAATGCCCCTCGGACCAAGTAGCTTCAGAGGCTTTGGCGGAGACCAGCATTAGGAACCCCTCTCAAGAACTCCTCATTCTGGGGAAGCTAGAACTACTCCATTACTATCACTTGAGTCAGACGAGAGCTAAGGATAGACCCCCTAACGTCGACATGGTGGGTAGGATGGTAGTAGTGCTCTGGGTCTGGCTCCTGACCAAATTGAGGGCCGACCCCTGAGGACCCAATGAGGTACTACCTCATCCTATCCTATTCTTCCTCCCTAATCTTGATGACGCAGTGTGGGTAGGGGAACTCTAACCCTATGGGAGGAGCCGTCTCCTCTGCGATCGGCTCTTTCCCCCGACGACAAGATGGCTCAGTGCGGCCGACGGATGCCCGCTCTTCATCTATGGAGGCACTCGCCTCGTCCATAACTTCTTCTCAGGGAGCCTCAGTCTGCTCTTTTGGGGGCCGACTCCTCCGCCTGGACGGCGTCGGTCTTGGCTACCTTGGCCGTCACCCGAGGTACTTGTTCTTCAACCCCCACGGTCTCCTCCTTCGCTTATGGATGAGGGTGGTAGAAGGCTCCACCTCATCCATCTCGGCCTCCGTTGGAGCCAAGTCTCGACGGGGATGCTTCTCCGGCCTTACCAACGGTCCCTCTTGGGGGTCGGCTAGAGGAGCGGTCGGTTCCATCGCCACTTTCGCTATCCCTAGTATCACAGCTGTAGGCTGTCTAAAATCACAATAGATAGTTCACCCCTATCAGACTTCAACTGATAGTTTTGACTAAGGAAGTTACAATCAAACGACTTTCTTGTTACCAAAGGAAAGCTGCAATCAAAGGATTCCCCTATGGATCAAGAAGATGTTACAAGGCAATGATTTCTTCAATCCAAGAAGCAGAATTCATCCTTGCCAACGTCAACGCGATCACTACATCCGCGGCTCTACAGTCACTGCAAATGCAGCTCTATATCGCTGCAAACACAGCCTCATATTTGAGATGATTGATCTTGATGGCTACGACAACAACATGACTAATATTATATTAGCAACTATTAGAGGTGCTGATGAGCAGTGTAATGATTTTAGAAAAGTGGGAAGATCTAGAGAGCTGTGGGCAAATATTCGACACACTGAGAAGCGCATGGTTAAAGCCATGCAAAGAGATCTTAGTGGAGATCGTGACCTACAGTTGATAGAGCGTTATTGAGATGCCTCAATTGTCACAAATAGCCTGAATAAGGCCTTCTCGACTGGTCATCAGTGTCATCCATATATAAAGACAAAGAGGGCATCCTCAGCTTCATCCGCTGCAAACGCAGCTTCACATCACTGCAAGCGCAGCTTCATCCACTACAAACGCAGCTTCACATCACTGCAAATGCAGCTCTACAGCCATTGCAACCGTAGCTTCATTCACTGCAAACGCAACTTCATATCACTGCAAACGCAATTCTACAGTCGCTGCAAACACAGCTCTATATCGCTGCAAACATAGCTCTACAGTCGCTACAAACGCAGCTCTATATCGCTGCAAACGCAGTTTCATATCGCTGCAAACGCGACTCCAGACACTGCGTTTAGATGCAGGATCATATCCAGACGCAACTCAAGACCAGACGTTAACGCATCATCCAAAGGTATACGAAGGTTCATGTTCAGCAACGCAAGACTTACATTTGACCTGTTCAAACGTAATCGCAGCGATCTCGAAACTGTTCTTCACCCACGATTTGGGGAGTGGTTTACGTAGGTTGTTACACCCGAGTAATGGGGCGACTAAACCGCCATTTAGGAGCAAATTAAGGGGTCAGTTACACCCCTAATTCTCCTATAAATATCAACAAACTCAATAGAGGTCGAGATCGGATTTTGGAGGTCAGATCCGGGAGAGGAGAGAATCTGAAGGCAACAATCTTCAACAAACTAAAGATTTCTAGATATTCGATACTTGGCTTCTCAACCGAATTTTTTTGGTTCTAACAACTCTTTTCACCAGAGTTGCTACTCGTTCTGAGTTACAAAACTTGTCAAGAGTTCTTGATCAGTCAGACCACACAAGTCATTTGTTCTAGTGAGTTGAGATATTCGGATCGTCAACGAGAAGCAAACTCGACGCAAGTATTCGAGGGAGGCATCTCATCGCTACCGTGAAGAACCCAGATTTAAACAAATAAGAGAATTCAGATCAATTCTCTTCTCTTTTGTAATCAGGAATTCAAATTATAATCGAGAGTTGAGAGAGTTGTAAACATTCTTTTTCTAAGTAGTTAGAGAGAATAAAATCAGATACAATTCTTTCATTATCTTCTTATTACAAATTTTCCACAAACAAAAGATGGAGACTCCGCTGGGGACTAGCTTCTCTGACGAAGAAGTGGTGGCGCAATCCGATATCCATCTCGCTGGAACAACTGTTGAAACTCTTGTTGTAGAGTTTGATCAAGCTAAGTACGAGGAAGCTCTTTCCTCTAGATCGCTTAGCCCCAAGGCTAGACGCAATATTCGAAAAATCTCTAAAGAGATCCAACCTGCTACTGAAAGGTCAAAGAAAGCCTTCTCCTCGGGCCGGTATTCATCAAATCACCCCTCATCTGAAGGAGCGGACTTAGCCTCTACTGGACTTGTCCAACAAGTTGAGCAGTCCACGTCTACATCAACACGACGTGCTACGGGCTACAAACGGCCTATAGAAGGGTCAAGTTCTGTAAACGTCAATGACGTTGCTGCAAAGGCTTTGAAACAAGCCAAGAAGAACGCCGCTCGAAGACGGAGAAGATCCATCCGACGTGCGCATCTTCGAGAAAACCAATCCCTGGTCCAACGCAAGGATTGTGTTTTTGAGGCTCCGCCCAAACATTACGTTCCTACTCCAGAACGCGTACTTCGCGGTAATGAGCCCAACTATGAGCCTCGGGTGATACAGCTTAAATGCGACCCTCAGTGGTGCGTTGTCCATCCAAAACACAGTGCTGCTAAAGATAAAAATGCACCTCATGAGTGCGTCCAAACAAAACAGGACCCTAAAGGGTCTGTTTCATCAATTAAACGCAGGCTAAAGCCTGGTGTTTTCAAATCACAACGTGACCCTCGCGTTTCATCTCCAGAACGCGATGTGGTCCGCCAAGGTCAAGGGAGTCGACATGGGCTTAAGATTCATGTCCAACAAGAACCAGGCTCGCCCACTCAAGGACAGGGGGTTTTATTTTCGACCTCATGCTCAACGAGGAATTACTCTCAAGTCTCTGATTTGCGAGAATTACTCTCTAGAGGGAAACCAACGCAACAAGCAGCTCATTCATGCCATTGTAAGCGGCTTATTTCAGCAGTCCTTACCGAATGCCACTGTTGTACACCTGAGCCTCACAAGTCTATATTCGACAGACTGGCTGACGTCGCAAGACCTACCAAGCGACGACGTCATCAGAAGAAGAAGGTTTCTGAAGCTGAATATCCTCAGGTCACTATCAACGTGATTGTTAGAGGGAAAGCCTCGGCTCCCAATTCTGATGAATCAGAAAGAAGCCATTCCCCGACCGTTCGGGAAATTTGCGACGAGTTCGAAGGAGTATATCGACATACTCAGACGCGGACAGGAGCTATCCGCTCAGTTGACTATCGAAAGTTGGCCAAAGGAATTACTTCCGATGATGAACATTCGACAATCATCGAATCTTAATCTTCAAGCTCCGTCATAGCACGAGAGGTTTCCATTTACATGACTGGAGGCCCCGAGGATTTAGCTAAAAGAGTTGACGAACACCACGTTATGCTCCAAGCACAACAGGAGACACTTCTCCAAATGAAGGATATGTTGGCCCAGCTCCTCGCCGAAAAAGGTCAAAGACCAGAATCCTCTTGGAGGACAATCTCTAAAGGGAAGCAGAAAGCGCCCGAGAACTTAGAACATGAGACTCATAATTTGGAGTCTTCTTCCGAGAACGAGAAGGAGATGGAGAGAGAACTGAATCCTCAGTCAACTAAAGTGGATGAGCTAGAAGCCCGCCTTAACGCAATAGCTAACAGAAGCGAGCTTCGCGAGGAAGGAGTGATACGGCCTTACCCTGCAGAATGGGATACAACTCCCTATCCGTCAAAGTTTAAGGCTCCAACTTTACAACCTTTTGATGGTACAGGGTCACCAAACCAACACATCTACTACTTCAAGTCACAGACTGGAGATGTGGTAGCAAACGATGCCATCCTAACCCGTTTGTTCATCGGTACTCTTAAAGGAGTTGCCTTTGAATGGTTTATGAAACTGCCTGCTAGATCTATTCAGAAATGGGTAGATTTGGAAAGGCTTTTCTTAGCCAGGTTCTTCGAAGATGACACGGAAGTTTTGGTCCTGACTCTTCTCGCCACCAAGCAAAAGAAAGGAGAGTCCATCAAGACTTATGTGGAAAGATTCCGTAACATGGCATTGCGATGCCCGTCAGGTATGACCCAATCAACCTTAGTTGAAACTTGCAGGCACAACTTGCAGACTCAGCTCCTCGCTCAGATGGGAGTGGTAGAATGTCGCTTCTGGAGACAATTAGTTTCACAAGGAGAACAAGCCGATGAGATTGTTGATCGGGTCAAGGCTGAAGAAGTTACTCAACCTAAGCCACAACAGCAACGCAACCAGAACAATGCGCTGCGCTCCAAGGGAAAGGAGACGTTAGCTGCTGATACCGATGCACGCACGCCATCAGGGAAACAAGGCAAAGCATCAAACCAACAAAGAGCGCCTAAGCAATACTCATTCAAAGAAGAGCATGTGGACACTCTGTTCTAACTACTTTGGAAGAACAATAAATTGCAGCTCCCCGAGATCAGAAAACCAGATGAAGCAGGGAAGGTGGACGATCCTAATTACTGTCGCTATCATAGGTTCTTGGGATATCCTACCAGAAAATGTTATGTGTTCAAAGGTATCTTGCAAAACTTGGTGAATGCTAACGTACTTACCCTGAAACCGGAACAGAAGACTGTATCCACTAACTTGATTGCGGTCCAGTTCGGTGACTTCCTCCCTGTAGCTGCTACAGATAGCATCATTCCCATCCGTAAAGGGGAAATGCACTTGAAAAACACCGACTTACATAGTCAGAAGGACAAGGGGTTGGTACCCCTCACTACCCCAAAAAGGGAGACCATGTGGGTCCATCCTGACCTAATTGAAGATCAACAATGGACAAAAACCACGTCCAAAAAGAAGGAAGACATAGCTAAGTCATCCAACATGATTAGCCCCTCTGTTAATGTGAATGATGATCATCTCAAACCTCTCACTGACTCAGAAGAAGAGAGAATCGTCCTCACGGCCTATCCAGGAGACAATCCTGGCACTCAGTCAGGAAAGGTTTATTTGAAAGATTATAACTAGCCGACCCAAGAAGCTGAAGAACAGTCTCAAGACGCTGGGGGTTCTGTACCAAAAAAGCCGGTCGATAAAGGGAAACAAAAGGAGCTCCGGTTCAACAAAAATCTTCACCAGGATCTTAGGGAGTCGAGCGCTCTCTTCCAATTCAATATTATGGCGCAGCTGGCCAACATACCGACCAGGATTACTCTATATGAACTCCTGAGGTTGTCCAAAACTACCAAGGAAGCTCTCATCGTAGCCCTAAAGAACACGGAGAGCTTTATCACTCAAGTCACTCCAATTCCTGAAGCGCATGAAGATCAGTCTTGCATGCAATGCTTACAAGCAGCAAGAAGTCTACCGTGCATATCATTCACTCAGGAGGATATACAAGTGAAACATAAACATGATAGACCTTTGTACTACACAGGATACATCGGGTCATCAGAAATCAGCCGCGTTCAGGTTGACCCAGGCTCGGCACTCAGTATCATGCCTTACAGAGTCATGCAAGTCTTAGAGATTCCCATGCATCGGCTGAACGCTACTCAGACTACCATCTTCGGATTCAACACCAACAACACTCGGCCCCTGGGGAAAATTAAACTCAAATGCTAGATTGGAGACTTCAAGTCCGAAGTGACTTGTTACATCATAGATGCGGACACGTCCTACAATTTATTGTTGGGACGACCATGGATTCACGCAAATCACATTGTCCCGTCCACCCTACATCAGGTAATGAAGTATGCCAATGATGAAGGTGAAGTTCGAACCCTAGTTGCAGAAAAATATCCTTTCAGAGGAGTGGAAAACTTCCACACAGATTCGGTCTTCTACTCAGAATCACAGGAGAAAGAAGAGATTGACAGCGGTAATGAAGCAGATGTTGAGCCAGACCCTGAAGGAAATTGTCCATGGGAGTTGAACTTCAATGTAATGGGTCCAGATGAGAGCAATAATAATGTACCGAGTGAGGGCGAATGGTGCATTAATGAAGATTTTATTTTGGCGTACTTGTCTGATAAGTCATCTGATAATGAACAAATAAAGAATAAAACTGATACAGGTACCAACCCGTGGCACACATTATGCGCAGAGGCATCCCTCGCATTTCCAATTAAGTCATCCTTTGCGTCAGATGAAGAAGCAGAAGATGCACAAAAGACTTTCTTCAAAGTCCCATCCAAAAGGAAAGGGCAGAGGCCGATCCATTTCGGTAAAGTCAAACCCGAACCACTCAAACGGGGAAGCTCGGAAGAAGAAGATGGAGTTCCTCAATTCCATTATCATGAACCTAATTCTATACATTTAATGAAAAGAATGTGATATAACTTTAATGAAAAACAAGGTCTAAACTTTGGGAAAGGAAGACGAACACCAATTCGGATGTCTCTAACTCCTGAAGGAAAACCTCCGGATTACTATCAAAAAACCGGTAGGGGTGTGGGTTATGTCACAACTCCCTCTGTCTCAGAAAATGAAATCAGTAATTATCTACGTCAGGAGCATTCATCCGGAACATCTTCTTGGGAATCCGACGTTAGCGTCGGGCCTTTCTTTAAATGTCTAACTGTGAACATGGTTTCAACTAGTCATCCAGATGAAGATGATGGGGGTGACGAAGAGTTAATCGAACCGACCAATGATCCTTAGATCAAACGCCTCAACATCTTGTGGGATATGCGATTCGAACAACGCGAACCACCCACTGAAGATAAAGTGATCCAGGTCAACATGGGAGATGAACATGATCCTAAGCCCATCTTCATAGCTGAAAACTTATCATCATCTGAGAGAGAGGACCTTATATCTTTCATCCGAGAATATATAGATGTCTTTGCTTGGAACTATGAAGACATGCCTGATCTTGACCCAAAACTTGCTATGCATCGGCTCAACATCGATCCGGATGCAAAACCCATTAAACAACAACAACGCCGGTTTTGTCCAGAGATCATGGAAGCAATTGAGCCCGAAGTTAAAAAGCTTATAGACTCGGGTTTTGTTAGAGAGGAACAACACCCAGACTGGGTAGCCAACATTATTCCAGTTCCCAAGAAAAATGGTAAGGTCCGAATATGCATCGACTTTCGTGACCTCAACGCAGCTTGTCCAAAAGACGAGTTTCCTCTTCCTATCACTGATGTCATGATCGACAATACCTGCGGATATGAAAGGATGTCTTTCATGGACGGATTCTCATGGTACAATCAGATCAAGATGCATCCTGAAGACGAAAAGCATACTGCGTTCAGAACTCCACTGGGGGTGTACTGCTACACGGTGATGCCTTTCAGCCTGAAAAACGTAGGTGCAACTTATCAACGTGCAATGAATGCCATCTTCCACGAATATTTACGAAAGAAGATCGAGTGCTACGTTGACGACATAGCAGTAAAAAGCCAGCATAAAGGCGATCATCTTATAGACTTGAGGACAATGTTTGACATCATGCGAGTTCACCAACTGAAGATGAACCCAACAAAATCTTTCCTTGGAGTATCAAGCGGGAAATTCTTAGGATTTATTGTCACATCCAAGGGAATCTCTCTTGACCCAGAAAAAGTGCATGTTATCCAAGACATGCCACCTCCGAAGAATCTCAAAGAGCTCAGAGGTTTGTAAGGTAGACTGGCCTACATTCGAAGATTCATATCAAATCTTTCAGGGCACTGCCAACCTTTCTCTAAGCTCATGAAGAAAGGAGTATCCTTTGTTTGGGATGAGGATTGCCAAAGAGCATTCGAGGAGATCAAGAAATATCTTACCCAACCGCATTTTCTTGTAGCCCCAATATCGGAAAAACCATTCCTGTTATACGTGAGAGCTATGGACCATTCTCTAGGAGCTTTGTTAGCTCAAAACAACAATCAAGGCCAAGAGCAAGCCATCTATTACCTAAGCAGGACTATGATGGGAGCTAAACACTGGTATAATCCAGTTAAAAAAGAATGTCTCGCTTTGGTATTCACAGTCCAGAAGATGAGACATTATTTGGTAGGACAAACAATTCATGTCATCTCCAAGGTGAATCCCTTAAGAGTTCTAATGACGAAACCGTCATCTCTGAATTGCCGGTTAGCAAAGTGGGCTATCCTCCTGTCATAATATGACATGCAATTCATGCCCTAAAAAGCAGTCAAGGGTCAAGCGTTGGTAGATTTCTTAGCCGATCACCCGGTACCGGGGATATCTAAACTGTATGAAGAATTGCCCGATAAAGTCGTCGAAGCTTGCGTCACTCAAGAAGCTACGCAAGTGTGGAAATTATTCTTCGACGGTGCATCTAGAGCAAATCCTCATGGAGCAATTACCGCGGGAGTCGGAGTGGTGTTCGTTTCTCCGAATGGTCATGTGATCCCAAGAGGATTTTCCCTGATCGAACCCTGCACTAACAACGTAGCTGAGTATAATGCTTTGCTACTAGGAATGCAATTTGCTGAGGAACTTAATATTCGACATATTGAAGCTTACGGTGACTCTCAGCTAATCGTGAATCAAGTCCGAGGGGAATACGAGGTGCGTCATGAGGATCTGATCCAGTATTACTCTGCAGTGCTAAAGCAAGCTAAGAAGTTCGAAGGTTTCTTTATTGAATATATTCCACGAGCTCAGAATGCTTATGCAGATGCTTTAGCCTCGTTGGCAACCTCATTAGCATTGCCTCCGGGGGCCGAAACTACGATTCCTGTTACAGGATGCGAGTTATACTGTTCTAAGATTCCTGTAGAGGAAAGCTCGGACAAGACACCGACAGGAGAAGTCTGTACAACCTCGATGGAGCTTGAATCTAGAGATTGGCAATTCCCGTACATCGACTATGCCATATATAGAATTTTGCCTGAAGATCCTAAGGAAGCGGCCACTATCAAACGAAAGACCCTCCAATTCTATTACGATGCAATTTCTCAAACCTTGTATCATAAATCACATGATGGAGTTTTGCTTCGATGCCTCTCTTGAAAGGAAGCAAAAGAGGCCCTCAAGGAAGCTCACGACGGAATGTGCGGAGCTCATCAGCCTGGAGCTAAGTTAGGCGATCGTCTTCGACGAATCGGTTATTATTGGCCAAGGATGTTTGCAGACGCAGTGGACTACGCTAAACGTTGTCACGCATGCCAAATTCATGGTGATTTTATCCATCAAGCACCAGGAAACTTACAACCCACATCTGCTTCTTGGCCATTCAAAATGTGGGGCATGGATATCGTGGGACCAATTTCTCCTCCGACTTCCAAAGGACACCAGTTCATTCTGGCTGTAACCGATTATTTTTTCAAATGGGCGGAGGCAATCCCGCTAAAAGAAGTCAAGACAAAGAATATGATCAAGTTCATCAAACATCACGTCATCTACTGTTTTGGAGTCCCGAGACGAATAGTTCACGACAATGGGACACAATTTGTTAGCTTTGGATTTCAGAGATTTTGTGATAAGTTTAGAATCCAAAGTGTCGCATCTACGGCGTATTATCCGCCAGCAAACAGTCTTGCAGAAGCTTTTAACAAAACCATTGTGAAGCTCCTCAAAAAGTTCATCTCCAAAAGCCGACGAGATTAGGACGAAAGACTCGGCGAATGTTTGTGGGCCTACCGCACAACAGTGAGGACCCCTACAAGAGCTACGCCATTCTCTTTAGTATACGGCTGCGAAGCTGTATTGCCATTAGAAATTCAAATCCCTTCTCTGAGAGTCACGATTACAACTGGAATGACAGAGGAAGAGAAACATCGACGGCGTCTTCAAGAACTCGAAGCTTTAGACGATAAACGACTTCAGGCTCAGCAACAGATTGAGCTATATCAAGCCCGTATTTCTAAAGCCTATAATAAAAAGGTTAAAGAACACATTTTTAAGAAAGGCGATTTAGTTTTGGCTAATCGACGACCTATGGTGATGACTCACAAAACTAAAGGGAAGTTTAATTCCAAATGGGAAGGACCTTTTGTGATAGAGACAGTCTATTCCAATGGAGCCTACCATCTCATCGATAAAAAAGGTGATAGACTCATGATGCCAATTAATGGGAAATTTCTCAAGAAATATTACCCGTAAATACCAAGTCTCTTGAGCCTAGCTGATAATTACCTATTGAGAGTTCATTTGAACAAATGATTTCTCCTACTTTGTATACCGTCAAGTTAACATTACACCTCTGACGATTGAAGTTGTAGAATTATTATAATAAAGGAAAATTTCCAAAATCAACCAGATGATTAGCAGCATAGCCTAATTTAGTGGAAGAATCCCAACTTGGAATGTGTATGGCTTTCCTGAACACAAATCTCACAGCCGCGTTTCAAATCTTGTAACTACGTTTCAAGTCTCACAGCTGCAAGGCCCGACCCTGCGTTCTTGGAAACAGACACGCGTCATGATCCTTCAAACACAAAAATTCAACTATAGCAAAGAAGTTTCCAGAGAACACTTAACAAATGGGAATGCGTCACCACTTCCCAAACGCAAGTCTTATAACTACAGCTCAAATCTCGGAGTTGCGTTCAAACCTGTTTACGCAAGGACAAAACCATGCGTCTATGATAAGCCTGCGTTCAAATCATTCAAACGCAAGGAGCTAATTTTCAGAAATTCCAACATCACAAGAAGACCATAGCATTTTAGAAAATATAAACAGTTCATCACAGGCAAGAGTAGTAATTGTTACGAAAGTATAAAAAAAATTATTACAGTCCAAAAAGTATTATAAAAGTCTTTAAAGAGAAAAAGATGCGAGGTAGGCTTTAGCCAGGGATATACGCGCAGAATGCTTGGCTTGAACTTCTGCTTCGGTCCTCCCCCTCAATTCCTCAGCAGTGGCAGCAGCAGCAGCAGCTTCTGATCGCAAAGCTTGAAGTACCTCCTCTATCTCTGGCCTCAAGTCAGCACGCTGCAATTTCTCCAAGGCTTCCACAGTGCCTGAGAAGAAGTAAATCTTCTCAGCACAGTGCAGAGCCCAGCTACGGTTGATACGAGAGAGAGTGCAACACGTCCCTGAATGAACTCTAGAATTCGAAAAATGTGGCCCATCATTGCTCAGAGATGAGGAAAGCTTGCCTCACCATGTTCTCCAGAAGCTTCGTGAGGAAGGTCACACTCTCGGGGAGTGGAGTAAAAGCCTCACCAGGAAGGACTATAGCTAGGGGGGTGATCAAAGGAGTATCTTCTGAAATGATGAGGGGAGCAGCAGCAGAAGACCCACCTTGCAACAAAGCAAATAAAAGCCAAGTCAATAAAGATAGGTGAATTCAAACGCAGGGGTCCAGACCTGCGTCGAGATCAACTTGAACGCAATGGATCTAGACCCACATTGAATCATTATGAACGCAGTAAAATAAGACTGCGTTATAAGCTTCCAAGACGTAGAGATGTGATTCTGTATCAACCACAGCAGGATCAAGCCATTATGTCAAAACGAAGGGATCAACCCTTCGTCTCGTCAATGAACGCAGAAATTTCTTTCTGCGCTCAAGATTAAGGGATTGACCCTTCGTTCTGTCAATGAACACAGGAATTTCTTTCGGCGTTCGAAATTAAGGAGACGAACAGTTTTCGTCAAAAGACGCAGAAATTGCTTTCTACATTCAAGATTGAAGGGACGAATCATATTCGTCATCATCAACCAAAATCCATCTAAGGGATTTAAAAGAAAGCTTATTAAAAAGAATGCTGGAAGCAGATCAATCTTACTTACCTTGAGGATCGGACGTCGGTGGAGGTGACGTCGTCGGCGACCCAGAGGTCGACCCAGGAGCGTCCCCCGACGGTGGCACTTCGTGCTCGTCCCCTCCCTCCTTTCGCGAGCAGACTTTCTTGAAAGCCATGGCCAGGGATGAAGCGAAACAGTTGAAGAGTCTTGGAATTAACGAGGAAAAACTCATTTCTGAGTTCAAGAAAGAAGCCTAAGCGTTTAAGGCTCTTGACAAGACCAATCAGGGCTATTTATATATATATTCACTGTGGGTAGTATAGAGTCCCAATACTCCCGCCCAAAGGTGATCTCTTCGTCATCATTATAGTCGTTTAGACTTCTGATGAGACGCGGGACGAGACCCTGCGTTTGAGTGATCTCTTCGTCATCATTATAGTCGTTTAGACTTCTGATGAGACGCGGGACGAGACCCTGCGTTTGAAAGATATGTAGAGGAAGCCAGACGCAATGATCTGGAGATGCGTTCCAATACACAACATACACAGCCCAGTTCAAAGATCCCAAACACAGGGGGTGGTTCTGTTCCTTTGAATCCCTACAGCTGCAGTTTGAATTCCGTCTATATCACTCCGTCACACAATGACAATTTTATTGTCGAAACCAACTTATCGACTCTCGTCAATAGAGCGATAGGTCCTCAAAGTTGCTCCGATCGTAACAATTTCAACTTATCGACTCTCGTCAATAGAGCGATAGGTCCTTAAAGTTGCTCCGATCACAACACTTTTAACTTATCGACTCTCGTCAATAGAGCGATAGGTCCTCAAAGTTGCTCCGATCGCAACACTTTCAACTTATCGACTCTCGTCAATAGAGCGATAGGTCCTCAAAGTTGCTCCGATCGCAACATTTTCAACTTATCGACTCTCGTCAATAGAACGATAGGTCCTCAAAGTTGCTCCGATCGTAACATTTTTAACTTATCGACTCTCGTTAATAGAGCGATAGGTCCTCAAAGTTGCTCGAACGCAACACTTTCAACTTATCGACTCTCGTCAATAGAACGATAGGTCCTCAAAGTTGTTCCGATCGTAATATTTTTAACTTATCGACTCTCGTCAATAGAGCGATAGGTCGTCAAATTTGCTCAGAACGCAACATTTTCAACTTATCGACTCTCGTCAATAGAGCGATAGGTTCTCAAAGTTGCTCCGAACGCAACATTTTTAACTTATCGACTCTCGTCAATAGAGCGATAGGTCCTCAAAGTTACTCCAAACGTAACATTTTCAACTTATCGACTCTCGTCAATAGAGCGATAGGTCCTCAAAGTTGCTCTAAACGTATCATTTTCAACTTATCGACTCTCGTCAATAGAGCGATAGGTCCTCAAAGTTGCTCTGAACATAACATTTTTAACTTATCGACTCTTGTTAATAGAGCGATAGGTCCTTAAAGTTGCTCTGATCGCAACACTTTCATTTTGTCGACTTCTACCAATAGGGCGGCAAGACCACAAACTCACCATGTTAATATGGTATTTCTGAGATTTACTGTCGACTTCTACCAATAGGGCGGCAAGACCACAAACTCACCATGTTAATATGGTATTTCTGAGATTTACAAATCTATCCTTTGATATTAAAACAAGACCACAAACTCACCATGTTAATATGGTATTTCTGAGATTTACAAATCTATCCTTTGATATTAAAACGGAATTTCATGGTTCCATGTCAGAAAATGATATGCAAAAGAAACGATGAAAAACCAAAACAACACTACGATTATTCAAAGGAAAACAAAGTAACAAGAAGATAAGTGTTGCCTCTACCAAAGGAGCAATACAAGAACTGACTCATCAATTCATCAAACTGAAGGAGGTGAGCTGAGACTTAATGTCAGAAAGTTTCTCTTCATGATTAGCTCGCACTAGCATCTCAGCTCGTTTCCGAAGCTCGTCCTCGCTAGGTAACATGGCAACAATCTTCTGCTTAGCCTCAGCAAGAGCATTAGCTTCTATGCGATAATCTACTAGAGAGGTCGCGCTTTTGACGTTGAGCTCAGTGACAATAGCTTCTTCTCATTTGAATTGAACTTTCAACCTAGTCAACCCTACTTCAGTAGCAATGATCTTCTCTCGTAAATTCTCTAAAGAAGTGTTTGAGAGTGCTAGCTCAGCTTGCTTTAGACCATGCATCTTTTGTAAATGTTCCACTCGGACTTCCTCCTCGGCTATATGACGCTGAGCTGGTTCATACTTATTAAATTCTTCAGCCCGGATGTCCTCAAATATTGACGCGATCTGCGCTTGGATATCAGCATGACTCAAGGCCTCCAAGAACCTTAGTTGTGCCTCTAGGCATGAGATGGCCTCTGAGCAACGCTGAACGACGTGGACATCACCCACGAACTTGAGGTTGCTCAAACTATTTGTGAGCATGGGCTTGAAAGTTTCAAAAGTATCTCTGCCAGCCAATACAACCTCAATCACTTTCTTGGTCAGACTTTCTAAATAATTAAGAGAAATCTTAAGAAAATCTGGCACGTCCGTGGGACTCGAAGCAGCGATGGGAGACGGTACAGAAACTTCTGAGGATACAGAACCAAGTAAGAGACCAGCAGGCGATTTTGGTGTAGTGGCCTGAGAGGGGACACTGATATCCAGTTGAGATGGACTCGATTGAAGAGCCAAAAGTTTCCCCATTTTAGATGATCTTGGCACGTCTACAACTTCTGTAGGGGCTAAAGAAATTGTCAATAAAGTCACCGGCGAGAGAGTTATCGTTGAGAGCTCCAAGCAAGGTGGCTCTGACACTTGAGCTGATGGTGGTAGAAGCTGTTGCGTCGAAGGAGGGATGACAGCGCTCGCCTCATGTATCATAGGATCTGTATGAGGAAACTGTTTAAATGTAGACCAAAGATTAGTCATGAGTCAGAACAAACGATGCTTACCAGTGAGAGGCAGGGGAATATAGGCTGACGCCTTATCTGAAGATGGTGG
The DNA here is from genome assembly GCF_001876935.1 of Asparagus officinalis. Taxonomy (NCBI): domain Eukaryota; kingdom Viridiplantae; phylum Streptophyta; class Magnoliopsida; order Asparagales; family Asparagaceae; genus Asparagus; species Asparagus officinalis. Next base: position 27,950 of record NW_017972907.1, on the reverse strand, counting down.
CGGTGGAATATCCCACTCACCGGGGTCATCGCTATCATCACCCAAGTTGTCATTGTTCTCATTACTCTCACTTTGGTCGCCACCATCATCTCTATCATTCTCACCATCGCTATGGTCCATAGGCTCATCTTCGTCCACGGGAGGAAATGCTGGTGGATCCTCGATGATAGTAGGTTTTGATATGACTCCAGTAGTAGGACTTGGCTGTGTATCTCCTACAGGTGGTAATAACACAGAAGCGGAGGGAGCCTTGTCCGCTACTAAGTCTTGCTGGGCAGTCACGATAGGTTCTTGGACAGGAGGTCTATCTTCTTCAACATGAGGGGCAGTAGAGGCAGTATCATGAAACGTGTCTTCCGGAGCAAATTCTACACCCCCTACAAATGATTCATCTCCACGCGCTTCTTCATTCAATGAATGGGCAGAAGAAACAGGGCCTCCTAAAGCAGGACTAACTGTGGGGAGACCAGGCTGAGGTGAAAGTCCCATAGCAGTAGACTCTCGTTCTTCCTCTTCTACATGCCATGCTTTCTGAGCATCTGACATAAGTTTAGAAGCAGGGGGTTCGAGCGCTAACTTTCGACGAGCTCGTTTGTCATACTTGGCTTCCTCAGCTGGGTTAAGTGCCCTCTTCCCAGTAGCGCTTTTGCTCCAGGTTTTAACTCTCGAGGATTCCACTTCGTGGGTATCGGGCATCCTGATCTCTTCCTGAACCCCCTCTGGCGATTGTCGATGTTCGTCTTCAGTAATCGCCTTTTCATATGATAAGTACTCGTTAACCCCCCGGGCACGGACCCTTTTAGCACTCCTCTCGGAAGCATACCATTTACGAATGGCCTTCAAGCAAGAGGTATTCATGTTGTAGGCTGAGATTTGGGAAGCAGCCAGGTACCACGTACAAAAGATTAAAGAAGTACGAACGTTGGGCATCTTATGCGGAAGTCAGAATTATGCTCCAGTACAGCCTGCCACTGAGTAATACCAAGCTCTTGCTCCTTCATACACATTACCTGTGTACACGAGAGTAGGGTTTGGATTTCCAACATAAATCTGATCATAGCCAAATTGCCGGGAAAAGCGATAAGGCTGATACGATTCAATGAAACACTTTCTCCCTTGTCGGAAAATAAGATAGCCTGGACGAATATTTATGAGCCACCAGAAGACGCCTCTACTGAGTATGGTAAAAGAATTTCGTCCCGGTATGTCTTGATAGATTTCTCCATATGCACCGCCCTTGAAAACAGGAAACTTGCAAGCGATCTCGTAATTATAATCCCACCTAAATATTTCATAGAATTTAACCTGATACCAACCAACCCATTGAGCAGTTTCTAATTGTTGAACAAGAGGAGCCGAGGTATCACTTGATTCAGGAGTCGACATTATCGAAGGGCAGTGCAACACAAACCAAGATACCAAATAAATATATGACATTGGCACTCGAGGGGTTGGGGTTTGAATGATAGTATTCCCATCTGAGTCCAATTTCTTGACGGCGATAAACTCAGAGGCTAGTTCCCGCAAGCCACTCTGCAAACAACACACCATGGCTGAAAGAAGATTTAAGGGCCGTCCATGGGCCAGAAGAATAGCGGGGTATAATACATCTGTCACGCCCCGCTTCCCAAAGTACCAGGGAATCGGGACGCGAGCAAGTCCGCGACGTATTAGACTGAGGAGAGATAAGTACTAGACTCCATCTTCTCAATCTAATACGCTAAGTGTCAAGCAATATAAAACGAAGGCACAGGTCCCCGATCACAGAAACGAGAATATAATAAACAACTCAGAACAGAAAATAAACATATCACAACTGAATATCATCCCAGGCATAATATTCGGGTCAACATGCCCTTATACAAACTATCTGAATGAAATACTAGAGAATATAAAATACAATGATAAAAAAGGAAATGCTATAAAAACAAACTGAAATAAATAACTAAGCTTCGGCTTCTTCTTATGCTCTATCTACAAGGCACTCCTACTGAGAATCCTCTGGCTCCTGATGAACTCCCAGCTGAACCTGTTCTTCTTCTAAGTCTAACGTACACCAGAGAAAACAGGTGTACATCAGGGTGCATGGCACACGACAAGACCCCACAAAAGAAAAGAACGAATGAAAACCCAAGCGAAAAATGATACGATAACCGAAACGACAAAAAGTAACTGGTAATCCAACAAAATCACATGCAATCCACTACCAAAACATGATAAGAATCCGTAAATCAATCGGGTAACGAAATCATGCAGCTAGCGATCAGAATAATCATCCAAGTCACAAGGTCAAACAACTAGATGGAATTAATACTTAAAAATCTATAACTCGAGACGTAGTACGTCGAGCGAAATAATCCAAACAAGGAAACCCTCATGTATATACCATATGTCCCGATCTATGTACGAAGAGAAACACAACTGGCCTACATCTCACAAGAACTCATACCTAGCCAAGAAATGAGGTCATGTAACTAGCCATTCTATAACAGGTCACATCTCACACAGAGCCAATGTTCATATCACCGGATAACTGACTGTTCACAAATCCCCTACGTACATCCAAACCCGCGAAACGGTTCAGTGAGAGGACTACACGCAATCCGATTTCGACCTGGTCCGAACTCAAGCAAAACTCGGGTGACGAAACGATTTCACTGACCAAGTGCGAAACGGTTCACTTGGCCCAACAAACTAACCCCAGTGCGAAACGGTTCACTGGTTCTAGTCTGGAAGATACATCAACAGTCTTATCCGATCACATGAACATTAACTTCCCCATCCCAACTCTTCTCGCTTTTCTAAAATAAATCCTTTAAAATTATTTATAAATGTTCTAAAATAATTCCTTTTATAAAACTCTCTTAAATTATTGAAATTATTCTAAATTGATACTTATTCTAAAATAAATTCTTTTAAATTATTTACAATTATTCTAAAATAATTCTTTTGTCAAATAAATTCTATTAATTTATTATAATTACTCTAAAATGATTTTTCAATAAAATAGTAATTATTTTAAATTGATTATTTTGTCAATAAAATTCTTTAAAATTATAAATTAATCTAAAATTATTTTATTTTATTTTATCTTTATAGTATCTATTATCACAATATTATTTTTAATATTATTCGTCAAATAAATCCGTGCAGGTCATCACAATATATGTATTACAATGTGAATGGTCATACGTCATTGTCCACAGTCCATTTCGTTCACAACAGTTCTATACGTTATAGTTCTCAGTTCAATATGTTCACGACAGTTCTATATTTGTAACGAGTAATTATTTGGGTAATGAGTTCTTATGCATAATTAATTTGTGATCAATCTAAAATTGTACTGAGCAAGAATAAGGATCTTGCCTTAAGATTTTGTCGAACGATTCGACGTCGACGGGCGAGTTCGCGGGTCTGATCTGAGCTGCTGGCTTGGCGTGGCGACAACGAGCTCAAGAGGGGTTCGACGGCGGATGTCGGGCTGTGCACGGCGTCGGGTGCTGCAAATCTGGACGAGTTTGAGAAAGCGTCAGGTCAGCGGGAAGCTTGGCGCAGTGCTGCATCAGAGGCTCGAAGCTGCGGCATGGACGACTCAGCGGAGCTGGAGGCGTCGGAGAGGCAGCGGCAGGTCAGAGGCGGCACTGCGATCGACGTGGCGAGCGCAATACAGTGGCGACTGTGAGGGCCGGTCTTGGTCGGAAGGGTGGGGCTTGTGGAGGCGGCAGGTGCAGTGAACTCGGTGGTGAGCGCAGTGTCGCGAGTTCGGCGTGCGGTTCAGGAGGGGCGGAGAGTCAGGCGGAATAGCGGCGGCCAGGCGGCCGTTCAGGCGGTGGGTTGTGGAAGGCGGCGAAGGCGGGGCTGAGCTTTTTTCGCGGAGGAGAGTGGAGGTCAGCGGTGGGCACCAGACGGCTGGCGCTGAGCTGGCGGACAGCAGCGGCTCGTCGCCTTGGACGAGGCGAGGCCGGAGGGGACGAGCGCGGGCGCGGGCGGAGCGGTCTCGTGGAGGGGGCGGAGCTCGAGCTCGAGAGAGAAAGAAAGAGAGAGAAAGAGAGGGCTGCGTTGAGTTTTTGGGAAATGGAGGAGAGGGAGAGTGGGTGAGCACGAGAGGGTTGGGTGAGGGTTTAAATAGAAAAAAATTGAATAAAAAAATTTAAAAAATAAAATAAAATATTGAGAGAGGTTATGCGTGGACAGCCGTCATCTTGGAAAAAAATAAGGAGAAAGAAAACGTGATTAGGAAAATGGTTGTTGAGAGTTTGACGCGGGAAGCAAAGTTTTGGATTATTTTCAAATAGTTTCAGGTATTTAAACAAAAATAATTAAATAAATAGTTACGGGTATAAACAAATAGTTTCAGGTATTTAAACAAAAATAATTAAATAAATAGTTACGGGTATAAAAAAATTAAACCAATTACGGAATAATTATCTACAAATAAAAACGTACATGTTGTGCTAATACAACAGTTGATACGAAATAGTCAAAATATACACATATCTTATAATTAAATGAGAATAAATAATAATAAAAATATATTTACTTACATTTAAAATCAAATAATTATGTGACAATTATCTACACGATAAAATGTACCAGTTATGCTAATACGACAGCTGATACGTAATAATTAAAATAATACAATAATTTACACAAATAATACGTAATTAATAATTCAAGAATTAATACGTAATAGTAATAATAATATGACGTATTATTTAAAATAATACATAATAGTATCAGTAACACAACAGATAAATCGCAGAAATTTTCATTGCACTAAATTAATTTAAAATATCAAAACCATTTAAATAAATATAAAACTTAGACTTTAAATCATAGAAAATTTCTAGAAAATCGAGAAAAATACAATACTCTTTTAAAAATAATATTTAAAATACCAAAAATTTATTTTAACTAATATCAAAAATAATATTTAAAATACCAAAAATTTATTTTAACTAATATCAAAATTTTACGGTCATTACATTCTACCCCTCTTAAAACAAATTCTGTCCTCGGAATTAAAGAACCCAAGGATAGAAATATTGAAATAAGGTCATAGCACATCATGACAAATGTGTGGGCAAATGCTGAATGAGAAACTGGATGTGTATATTATAAGTTATACAAAACACGATAGAGAATAATTTGAAAGAATCAAAATGAATAGTCAATGCAAATTTATAAAGCAAATCAAGGTCATAATAAAGTCCGATATGTAGTATGAATAATAAGAATGAGAAAAGTATAACATAAAGAGAGTGAACACATAATTGAAAGAGATTGCTTAAGCATGTATATTGTAAATAAATAATTAATACGTATCAAAACACAATCATCTAGACATAAGCAAAAATATAAATATAAGTCAACACAGCTTAATAGCAAAGAAGTCAACAGGAAATATACAATTATAAAAAAAATACAATATCAACACGATATTATTGATATAGTATCCTAAGATGACACATCACAACGTTAAAACATAATCAATAACACATAATTGGTAAAATACAACAAATATAGTATAAAAATATGATTTGAAATATAAATATATAATTCAACCACTTGTCAATCACTAGAATATATGGTAAAGCGTATCAACTCAACGATATAAATAATAAAGAAGATAAACGACAAAAATATCAACAAAATATAAATCAATCATCTGCAAGCAGGTGATAAACATGATAAAACACCAAAACACAAATATACAATGCGAATATGAGATGAATCATATACAAGCAAAAGAAACACTTAAATATTATACAAGCAAAACACATTGCAAAGAATCAACGTATATGTAGTTTAGATAAACACATTGTACAACATAAGAGACAGAAAGATAATAATAAAATATTAAATTATGATAGAAATATCATACGATTAGTTAGTAGAATAAATATCCAAGATATACAAAGTATAGTTACAAACATAACACATGGATGCAATCAGCGAATTGCATTCAATTAAATAAGACATATAAGGCACAAGTATCGAAATAAAAATTGTAATTATGTTAAAAGTTCAAAGATAGCATTATAGGAAGACATGTCTAAAGTAGTCAAAACATAAACACGCGTAAGGAAGCATAGATATAATAATCAAATATAGTAAACAGTAAAGATAGAACATGATAATAATAACAGCGAAAGTATAAAATAGAGATATACAAATAAATAAATATCAATATTCAAAGAGTCATAAACAAATGTATCATGTAATATTACTAGAAAGTACAAGATATAAGACAAAATGCATAATAAATCAGGCAAAAGGACAATAAATATTATAATAAGGTATACACAACACACATAATCATAATTGAAAATAGTATTAAGTAAAAGAAATAAACATAGATAAAAACACATCAATACATATAAACAAACAAACAAAGGCAAATCATAATAATAATCAATAGCATAATAAAATGATACACAATAATTATTAGCATACAACAATTATATAGCATAAAGTAAATAATACGAAATCATAGACAGGTTCAAAGAAACACAAATAAAATTAAAACATAAAGACAAAAGATATCAAGCAAAAAGTTAAACAAGATTCAGAAACATATGATGTGTACAACAATATAATCATCATGTATAATAAGCATTAAAAATATAAACACATACATAATAATAAGCATATAAAAAGTTTGTATACTCACGGTACTAATCATGCTAACAAAAATAAATTTTGATGGAAGTAGTCATAAAATATTATATGATAAAATAGCCGTAAGAGCAAACAAGTGATTCAAAATAATCATATTATATAAAACATAATAAAGAAATAATTATATATGTATTCGACAAACAATATAATAAATCAAAAATGTTAGTAATATCCATAAGGTAAATAATAAATATAAACAAGATATAACATTAATAATTATTACGGTATAATATCAATTCAGATGTAGCAATATATGGCATAGTAATCAAAATCACATAAATACAATCAATATAAGTATTCATAAATAAAGATGTATAATACATAAAACATGAATTATGAAAAATAAAATATATTTATAAACAAATAAAAACATAAGAAGAGCTAAATTCGTATAATAAAAACACTGATATATTGTAGATAAATATGTCATGAATGATTGATGGACATGTGGACATAAACACTGATAATACATGAAACAGAACATGATTAGACAAGTTGATACTAAAAATGATGAATGACTATAAATTAATAAAAATATATTTTGTAAATATAATAATATACGTGAATACACCATAATGAGAAAAAATAGTAATTATAAAAGAATGAAAAAGTAAAACATAACACAAGTAACAAAAATAATGAATAGAGAATGAACAACAAACAATGATATAAATAAAGACATAAACATCTAAAAATACTATAAAATAAATACAAAAATTAACACGCGTACACAATGTATATTGTTATAATGATAAAACAACAAATATCGAAAACGAAGCAAACAACTACAAATATGTAAATACATTATATACAAACATGAATAAATACTATACATACCCACAAACGCATATTAGAATTACCTCTTATATTAATTATAAAAGGATAATAATTAATGTAACTATATAATTAGTAACTCAACTCTAAACTTAACAATATGAATAATTGCTTAAATATCAAAATACATGGCTCTTAAAAATAACAAAACCAATGTGAACATACTAAAATAATCTAACAAGACAAAACTTACTGATAAGAAACTATATACTGAAAATGTAAATGATAAGAATATAGTGCATATGTAGAATATTAAATTCATGAACTTATTAAAGTATATTACTAAAAATAAGAACAATATATAATAGTCTAAAACATAAGTAAATAACAGGTGGTATGACAGATAAGCGCACACATACACAATATAAATATGCAAAAGTATATTTTAAACACAAGAAAATAATCTGAATATCAGATATGCTATGTAATGACTATATGAAATCTGTAGCAATACAAAACACTTAATGATATGATTTGAACAATTAAAAATATATAAGTAATTGTATATATTTTTTTTATGAAAAACAAGCAATATAACACTGTGTGTAATAATGAAATAAATAATACATAAATCAATACAATCAACGATATATAAGTCAAATCAAAGAAAATATAATTATAAAATTAATAACACATGCAATAACGACCGATACGAGGAAAGATGGATTATATAAAGAGAGGGTAATCGCGAAACGATAGGACAAGAACCGTGGAAAAGTCCGGAGTCAAAGAGTGATAAGATAGGGACGAAACGAAATCTATCAAGAAAATAGGATAAGAGCTCAAGAATAGTCACACGGATGAAATCATGATATGCGTCTAAATTGTCCATCATATTCTCACTGGTGAAAACTCGGGACCGTGACCTGCATGGGCCACCAAAAAAACCTGTCACGCCCTGCTTTCCAAAGTACCAGGGAATCGGGATGCGAACAAGTCCGCGACGTATTAGACTGAGGAGAGATAAGTACTAGACCCCGTCTTCTCAATCTAATACGCTAAGCGTCAAGCAATATAAAACGAAGGCACAGGTCCCCGATCACAGAAGCGAGAATATAATAAACAACTCAGAACAGAAAATATACATATCACAACTGAATATCATCCCAGGCATAATATTCGGGTCAACATGCCCTTATACAAACTATCTGAATGAAATACTAGAGAATATAAAATACAATGATAAAAAAAAGGAAATGCTATAAAAACAAACTAAAATAAATAACTAAGCTTCAGATTCTTCTTCTGCTCTATCTACAAGGCACTCCTACTGAGAATCCTCTGGCTCCTGATGAACTCCCAGCTGAACCTGTTCTTCTTCTAAGTCTAACGTACACCAGAGAAAACAGGTGTATGTCAGGGTGCATGGCACACGACAAGACCCCACAAAAGAAAAGAACGAACGAAAACCCAAGCGAAAAATGATACGATAACCGAAACGACAAAAAGAACGTGCAACTGGTAATCCAACAAAATCACATGCAATCCACTACCAAAACATGATAAGAATCCGTAAATCAATCGGGTAACGAAATCATGCAGCTAGCGATCAGAATAATCATCCAAGTCACAAGGTCAAACAACTAGATGGAATTAATACTTAAAAATCTATAACTTGAGACATAGTACGTCGAGCAAAATAATCCAAACAAGGAAACCCTCATGTATATAACATATGTCTCGAATTATAAATAACTAAATATTAATCCCGATCAATGTACGAAGAGAAACACAACTGGCCTACATCTCACAAGAACTCATACCTAGCCAAGAAACGAGGTCATGTAACTAGCCATTCTATAACAGGTCACATCTCACACAGAGCCAATGCTCATATCACCGGATAACTAACTGTTCACAAATCCCCTACGTGCATCCAAACCCGCGAAACGATTCGGTGAGAGGACTACACGCAATCCGATTTTGGCCTGGTCCGAACTCAAGCAAAACTCAGGTGACGAAACGATTTCACTGACCAAGTGCGAAACGGTTCACTTGGCCTAACAAACTAACCCCAGTACGAAACGGTTCACTGGTTCTAGTCTGGAAGATACATCAACAGTCTTATCCGATCACATGAACATTAACTTCCCCATCCCAACTCTTCTCGCTTTTCTAAGTCAACACAATACATGTCTCTAGGTCACGTAAGGCTACTACGGTCATGACCACTAACAGTTCTCAATTACAACCAGAAATAACGAATACGAATGATCATGTACGATAATATCAAGGCATATCACATAATTAAAATTAAGAAACATAAATCATGAAAAATTCATAATAATCCCTTTTCTAAAATAAATCCTTTAAAATTATTTATAAATGTTCTAAAATAATTCCTTTTATAAAACTCTCTTAAATTATTGAAATTATTCTAAATAGATACTTATTCTAAAATAAATTCTTTTAAATTATTTACAATTATTCTAAAATAATTCTTTTGTCAAATAAATTCTATTAATTTATTATAATTACTCTAAAATGATTTTTCACCAAAATAGTAATTATTTTAAATTGATTATTTTGTCAATAAATTCTTTAAAATTATAAATTAATCTAAAATAATTTTATTTTATTTTATCTTTACAGTATCTATTATCAAAATATTATTTTTAGTACTTTTCAATATCATTCGTCAAATAAATCCGTGCAGGTCATCACAGTATATGTATTACAATGTGAATGGTCATACGTTATTATTCACAGTCCATTTCGTTCACAACAGTTCTATACGTTATAGTTCTCAGTTCAATATGTTCACGATAGTTCTATATTTGTAACGAGTAATTATTCGGGTAACGAGTTCTTATGCATAATTAATTTGTGATCAATCTAAAATTGTACTGAGCAAGAATAGGGATCTTGCCTTAAGATTTTGTCGAACGATTCGACATCGACGGGCGAGTCCGCGGGTCTGATCTGAGCTGCTGGCTTGGCGTGGCGACGACGAGCTCAAGAGGGGTTCGACGGCGGATGTCGGGCTGTGCACGACGTCGGGTGCTGCAAATCTGGCGCGAGTCGTTAGCTGGTGCTCGGTTGGGTGGCGACCATTCTCAATCCGGCTTTTCGGTTAGCAGTCCCTGGGGCGGTTGGCAAGCTTGGGCGCAGTTGTGCTTGTCAGAGGTCTTCGGAGCTGCTGCGTGGACGGCTCAGGCGGGCAGCTGGAGGCTCGGTCGGAGATTTTGAGGACGGCGGTCAGGGGCCCGGCGCTTTGGTCGTCGACGGGCGGCGAATTCGTGAAACAGGGGACTCGTGAGGGTGGCTGGTTTCGGAGAAGGCCGCGGGGCTTATCGGGGCGGACGAGTGTCCGTGAACTGTCGTGGGCTCGCGGCTTAGTTGGTCCGGACAGCGGTTCGTTCTCGTCGGTGTGGTTCCAGGGAGCGCGCGCGCGTGACGCTTCAGGACGGAACAGCGACCTCGGTCTCCAGGCGCGCACGGGTTGTGGGGCGGTGTTTATTAAGGTTCCGGCGGTTCTGCCGCTCTCTTTCAGCGGCAGGACCGAGAAGCGATTTGTCGGCGGCTAGGCGCGGCTGATGCGCTGGCGCTGATCCGAGCTGGCCCGGCCCCCCCGATCTCTTAGCGGCGGGCCTCATCCTCGGCGTGTCGAGCGGTTTAGGCGAGGTCGAGGAGATGCGCTGGCGGTGCGGCTCTCGTGGAGGGGGCGGAGCTCGAGCTCGAGAGAGAAAGAAAGAGAGAGAAAGAGAGGGCTGCGTTGAGTTTTTGGGAAATGGAGGAGAGAGAGAGAGAGAGAGGGTGAGCACGAGAGGGTTGGGTGAGGGTTTAAATAGAAAAAAATTAAATAAAAAAATTAAAAAATTAAAATAAAATATTGAGAGAGGTTGCGCGCGGATAGCCGTCATCTTGGAAAAAATAAGGAGAGAGAAAACGTGATTAGGAAAATGGTTGTTGAGGGTTTGACGCGGGAAGCAAAGTTTTGGATTATTTTCAAATAGTTTCAGGTATTTAAACGAAAATAATTAAATAAATAGTTACGGGTATAAAAAAATTAAACCAATTACGGAATAATTATCTACAAATAAAAACGTACATGTTGTGCTAATACAACAGTTGATACGAAATAGTAGAAATATACACATATTGTATAATTAAACGAGAATAAATAATAATAATAATATATTTACTTACATTTAAAATCAAATAATTATGTGATAATTATCTACACGATAAAATGTACCAGTTATGCTAATATGACAGCTGATGCGTAATAATTAAAATAATACAATAATTTACACAAATAATACGTAATTAATAATTCAAAAATTAAAACGTAATAGTAATAATAATATAACGTATTATTTAAAATAATACGTAATAGTATCAATAACACAACAGATAAATCCCAGAAATTTTCATTACACTAAATTAATTTATAAATATCAAAACCATTTAAATAAATATAAAACTTAGACTTTAAATCATAGAAAATTTCTAGAAAATCGAGAAAAATACAATACTCTTTTAAAAATAATATTTAAAATACCAAAAATTTATTTTAACTAATATCAAAATATTACGGTCATTACAACCTCTACTGTAATAGCGTCCACCGGCCTAGTGGGTACCACACAACGCTTCAACCAAAGAGTAAGGAAACCAGCGAACAAAGCCATATCGGAGATTGAGACTACTGCCTGATAATGGAAGCTTTCGAATGTGGTAAAAGCTGGGAAGACATCCTCCTCTACCTCGCAAGTATAGTGGGAGGTCGCATCGTTGATACGCTCATTGATTTCCTCAAGAGTACTGGCGGCTAAGCGAGTCACCTCAGCATCCTTGTCCCACAGATTTCGGAAAAGATACTCTGCCCACTGTCCTTGTTTCACACCACTGACTCTTTTCTCCGTAATTTGTGCACATATCTGGAAATGGCACATCAATTCCCAATAAGTGTCATAGATCTTGGGGGCGCCATGTTTCAGGATCTCCAATTCCTTATTACCGGGAACAAACTCCTCATAAAGCAGCTCTCCAAAAGACAATCCAGAGATTTCAAACATCTCATGGAGAGCGAAGCCTAATTCACCAACAGGAATGAAAAAGGTACCGATGTGAGGATTGTAAAATTCTTGCATAGCAAAAAGTTCGTTATAATTTAGAGAAATCCCATATCGAGTGGCTATTATTGGAGTCCTCAACTCTAAAATTCTCAAAGGTTCTTCCAGCTCCTCTAAGACAAAATTTATCATCCGGGCCCACCAGTCTGTCTCACTTGAATGTACCCATGTCGGAGCCCAGAAATCTTGAGCAGGGAACTCTCCGTTGACAGAAATGAATTTCCTGATGAAGACCTCCGTCAGCTTAGCAGGTTCACCGACGGGGTGTTCTTTTTTGAATAAACCTGGTTTCAAGGCAACAAAATGATTAAAACCAGCCGGATGAGTGCCCCGAGGAGTAATGTGCCCAGTAGCAACACCTCCTTGATCCTGAACGAGTTCCTAATTCATGGACCGTGGGATAGAAGCACATTAATAATAAGAAATCGGCCACATTCGTTCTAAATTTGGAAGGAAAAGACGACGGTTGTTGACAGCCTTTAGCCATTTGTAGTTTCCCTCCGACATCCGCTTCGGATCCATTTTAACAGAATCCCCGAAGAGGAAAGATGGTTTCTTTAAAATCTCACGCTCGGCGGTTTCAAATTTAGCATCCGTAACCAAGGACCTGAGAGTCTCGGGGAAAGCTTGAGTGATGAGTTTCGCCCGCTCTTTGTGGGTGTCCTGGAATACTGGATACTCTACATGAAAACTGAAGATTGTATTTTTTCTCCGCACCTCCCGCATGATCGAAGTAATGTTTGAAAGAAAAAGGCTCGTTGGAATAGCACACTACAAATGGAAAAGAAAATCAGCCAGTTAAACAAAGGAGTCTAACTCAAGAAGGTAAGTTCTGGATCTGTGTCCAGATGTTAAAACAAAGTCCAGACTTGCATTCAAATTCCTAAACGCAGGGTTTCAACCCGCGTCCAAAATTCAAAACGTAGGGTTTCAACCCGCGTCCAAAATTCGAAACGCAGGGTTTCAACCCACATTCAAAATTTGAAACGCAAGGTCTGAGCCTGCGTTGAAATGTCATGAACGACGGAGCTAACTATGCGTTCTAAAACTGAGAAACACTAAGTATGATCTCTGTGTTCTAATGTTGGAAGGCAAACCCCCAATCAAAGATTGAGGGAAAGGAATCTGTCAAAATAACTTTCGACTGCCCAGACTTACCGTTAATCAAGGAAGTCAGAGACGATGGGGTGGCGGTTTGAACATCCCCTGAGGTTTTAGCTGAAAGAGCACCCTGAGCTGGGGCGATCTTTGATTTGGAGGCCAATCTCTTCTTGGGAGCCATTCTAATAGTGACGAAGAAGATATAGAATGGTTAATGAAAGATTTAAGGACGAATTCTTCCTTCGTTGAAGCGCCGGAGAAGATGAACAGGAACTCTGTTAAGCGGTCGACAAAAAAGCAAGAAAGAGAAAAGCCAAAAGATTTTTTGATTTGACCTCAGTGGTCTATTTATATACAGCTGTAGTCGTCAAATCAGCGCGGGATTTTAGGTGAAAATCCCACCCAAAACGCGATTTTCGCTTTTTCAAATAAGGGGTCTCAACTTCCAAACGCATCCCCACACTCAGATGGTCGAACGCTTGATTTAACCATGCATTTTAGTGACCGACCTCAGCCTATCACGAAATTCCTACAAGAATTTTCTAAATAACGGAATGCACCTCATCGCATATTGAGTGGAGTATGTCAAGGACCCAGACAAATTCGTTGTCATCATCATTCTTGTTTGGTTCGTCAGTAATGACTTGGGCTTTAGCTTGTTTGACTAAGTTCGTTGTCATCAAGACCCAAAAGTTACTATCCAGACAACCAGGTTCGTGATGTCTTTGAGTCAGACAAAGTGAGCAATCAGTCGACAAAATTTTGGGATCCAAAGTGTTCCGAAAATTCGTCCCAGTCAACCGCGAACTTTCAAAAACTTTGAAGGGGGTTCTGTAGGCTGTCTAAATTCACAATAGATAGTTCACTCCTATCAGACTTCAACTGACAGTTTTGACTAAGGAAGTTACAATCAAACGACTTTCTTGTTACCAAAGGAAAGCTGCAATCAAAGGATTCCCCTATGGATCAAGAAGATGTTACAAGACAATGATTTCTTCAATCCAAGAAGCAGAATTCATCCTTGCCAACGTCAATGCGATCACTACATCCGCGGCTCTACAGTCGCTGCAAATACAGCTCTATATCGCTGCAAACACAGCCTCATATTTGAGATGATTGATCTTGATGGCTGCGACAACAACATGACTAATATTATATTAGCAACTATTAGAGGTGCTGATAAGCAGTGTAATGATTTTAGAAAAGTGGGAAGATCTAGAGAGTTGTGGGCAAATATTCGACACGCTGAGAAGCGCATGGTTAAAGCCATGCAAAGAGATCTTAGTGGAGATCGTGACCTGCAGTTGATAGAGCGTTATTGAGATGTCTCAATTGTCACAAATAGCCTGAATAGGGCCTTCTCGACTGGTCATCAGTGTCATCCATATATAAAGACAGAGAGGGCATCCGCAGCTTCATCCGCTGCAAACGCAGCTTCACATCACTGCAAACGCAGCTCTACAGAAACTGCAACCGCAGCTTCATCCGCTGCAAACACAGCTTCACATCACTGCAAACGCAGCTCTACAGCCATTGCAACCGTAGCTTCATCCGCTGTAAACGCAGCTTCATATCACTGCAAACGCAGTTCTACAGTCGCTGCAAACGTAGCTCTATATCGCTACAAACACAGCTCTACAGTCGCTGCAAACGCAGCTCTATATCGCTGCAAACGCAGCTTCATATCGCTGCAAACGCGACTCCAGACACTGCGTTTAGATGCAGGATCATATCCAGACGCAACTCAAGACCAGACGTTAACGCATCATCCAAAGGTATACGCAGGTTCATGTTCAGCAACGCAAGACTTGCGTTTGACCTGTTCAAACGTAATCGTAGCGATCTCGAAACTGCTCTTCACCCACGATTTGGGGAGTGGTTTACGTGGGTTGTTACACCCGAGTAATGGGGCAACTAAACCCCCATTTAGGAGCGGATTAAGGGGTTAGTTACACCCCTAATTCTCCTATAAATATCAACAAACTCAACAGAGGTCGAGATCGAATTTTGGAGGTCAGATCCGGGAGAGGAGAGAATCTGAAGGCAACAATCTTCAACAAACTGAAGATTTCTAGATATTCGATACTTGGCTTCTCAATCGAATTTTTTCGGTTCTAACAACTCTTTTCACCAGAGTTGCTACTCGTTCTGAGTTACAAAACTCGTCAAGAGTTCTTGATCAGTCATACCACACAAGTCATTTGTTCTAGTGAGTTGAGATATTCGGATCGTCAACGAGAAGCAAACTCGACGCAAGCATTCGAGGGAGGCATCTCATCGCTACCGTGAAGAACCCAGATTTAAACAAAGGAGAGAATTCAGATCAATTCTCTTCTCTTTTGTAATCAGGAATTCAAATTGTAATTGAGAGTTGAGAGAGTTGTAAACATTCTTTTTCTAAGTAGTTAGAGAGAATAAAATCAGATACAATTCTTTTGTTATTTTCTTATTACAAATTTTCCACAAACAACAGCTGAAGCCCTCTCTTGGTCCTTGGCGGAGGGAGGCACGACAGATATATTGGCAACCTACAAGACCAAGTTGTCAAGTAAATGCTCCACCCTGCGAGAGCCAGCGTACACATTGATTTGGTCTAGAGCCTCCCTCTTGGTGTTAGATAGCTTGCTGGCCATTAGCTCTTCCCTTCTTATCTCGGGCAAACTCAAACAACCCAGGTCCAAGTCGTCCCCTACGAACCAGACAAACTTCTCCTTCCAATCCTTATTCGAATCAGGAAGGCCGGTAATGAGCTTGTTCTTGCCAACCATTTAGAAGTGGAAATGAGGCTCGGTCTGGTTCACTTTGACACTCACCAAGGAGCCTAGGACTCTCAAAGATGGCTTTATCGCCAGCCAATGGCAAATCACCACGAACCCTACTAGGGTCGTGATGGCGTTCGACTTCATTTGCACCGGCGATACCCCTAGAGCCATGAAGACTTGCTGAAGGGAGGGATGCAAGGGCAACCACATGCCGAACTCCAAGTGCCTCAAGTACAGCGGAGCCTGATCTGGTCCATGGTCATAAACGGTCTCTGACCTCGTCGGCGCCATTAGTTCATACTCTCGGGGGATGTCAAATATCACATGGAACGTCCTCATTTGCGTTTAGGTCACTTTGGAGTGGAAATCCGCCAACAGAGCCTATCTATCTATAGGATCAGATGCCATTGTAGATGAGGCAGTAATCGCCGGAGAAGATTGATAGAAAGGATCTCAAGTTCTCAAAAGGGATTTCAAAGAGCAATAACCACCATTCCCCTAACCCCAGCTTTATATATAGACAACCGAACCCATAGCTACCAGAATCTGAATAGTCGAATCAGAATTTGACCAACGGTCAAGATTAACTCTCAAAATCTGAAGGGGCATCTCCGGGAGCAAGGCGCCACCCACCAACTTCGAACAATTTGTAATCCGACATGAAATGTGGAGCTGCAATAGTTAAAAAAATGTATGGTGACATTAGCCACGTTAAATCTGAAAAGACTTTTTAGTTCCCCCATTTAATACACGTCCGCATCCATCCAAAGTTGTTCTCATTTCACTCGGACCTGGCCCATGTCGACTCCAAGTGAAAGGGGCCAACTGTTATGGTGTTTTTAGTCGCTAACTTATGGTCCCTTGCCGACAACAGGTGAATATCCCCCGTCACGCACCATTCAGTCAACTCGACACTTAGGATAGTCAGGGTCGACCTAGCCGACCCGCCAAATTGACATCTCGCTAAGTCGACTCAAATGGTGATAGTATCGTTGGTCCTCTCATCAAAGGTGACTAATTACGAATCTACTCAACCAGTTAATTAGCTAGCGTCTCGCTACGTCGACTCAAAAGATGTTAC
This sequence comes from Asparagus officinalis, assembly GCF_001876935.1. Lineage (NCBI taxonomy): Eukaryota > Viridiplantae > Streptophyta > Magnoliopsida > Asparagales > Asparagaceae > Asparagus > Asparagus officinalis. The sequence goes on along the minus strand of NW_017972907.1, from coordinate 10,413 downwards.
TTCTCGGCACCCCTCGATACAAGTCAAAAGGCAACTTTGACCTTGCACCCCCGCTGATAGCGCGTCAACATCACATTAAATACTTGGTAGGCACCATCATTTCTCCGTCCCAACACTATTTATAACACATCAGACCACGCTGGCTTCGTGCACCGCGTATCCCATCTCATTAATACCAAAGTGACAACACCTATCCCGTGATCGCTCTACGACCGACACCTGTAATGTTGATGATGACTCAACCGCCAGCTCAGACTCGGCTAAAAAGACTAGAATACCCCTCTTGCATGGCTATAAAAAGGAAAACTATTCCAAATGCAAATGTAAGCAATTTCTCAAAAATTTTCTCCACTAGAGAACTCGCATAGTTTATCACTTTCCCACGCAAGTACATTACTGATTTGATTGTTGGAGGAACAATGGGGGAACTAGTCTTCGTCCTTTTACGAGTTGTTACACGTGTAGGAAGGAAGCATCTCAACCCCAAAACCGAATATTTGGAGAAGTTAGCGGCTCCCACTCAATCTCACCTTTATTACATCATCTGTGTGATTATTAACATCAATATAAGTTGATGTATTTTGTTATTACTTGTTATAGTTTTTTTTGAAGTGATTAGAATATAGGGAAAATTATGTCGAGGCCACAAAAGTAGGGAATCCATGTGACCCGGCCCCTTGTATTTTGGTCCATGTGGATCAGCCCTAAATACACATCGTATTGTGTTTAGGCCCCAAAGTAGAGGAATTTAAAAAAAAGCCCAGGGGAAGTTACGAATACACCCTTTGATAGGACTAAACTCGGTTACTGTGCCCCTCCCTACTCAAGTACCCTCTCTCTCTTCTACCGCTGAGGAGCCACCAAAAATTTTGAACTAAAAAAACTCACTGAATTTCAAACTTGAGTAGGGTTTTCGCTAGAAAAATGTCATCTAGGGAAGCAAAATCCGTTAGTGACTACAAAATCGTTCATCACGGCGAGTTGAAGGATAAAGACGGTTCATCTGGGCTTGGCCGTGTGGAGGAAGCCACTCAAACCCTTATGGACATGTAAAGGTAGGCAGTAGAATGGCGAGACCGGAAAAGAATAACAGCAACTATTGGCCATTCTAACGAACCCAACCCAAAAAAGCAGTAAGTGTAGGTTATCCAATATTTGGGGACTGTAGGCGTCAAAAATTGCCTATAGGTCCCCGCATGTGGCTCGAGACAGAGAGAAGACGATGAACGTCACCATTCGAATCACAGAAGCTCATTTGACGATGACAAACATACGAAGTGAGTCGACGGATCATACGAAGCAACGGAACTTCGGAATAACGGAAACAATAGCTGATCGGGAGCCCCGTGTCGTTTACGAAAGGCAGAGCACCCCTCGTGCCCCATTTACTCCACATATGATTCAATCATGGGAGCCCGTAGATCTCCTCGTCGGCTTTCCGACGCGTCTTGAACCACGTAATTCCGAATCCGGGCGATGAATATATGGTGGAAATAAACTCGATGCACCAAAAACCAAACTGAGACACCCCGGGATTTCTTGACTTGGCCAAGACACTTACAAGTGTCTTGGCCAAACCAAGACACTCACAAGTGT
>NW_017972907.1:3331-8807 GCF_001876935.1 Asparagus officinalis | reverse complement strand
AAAAAAAAAGCCGAGACACTTGTAAGTGTCTGCAACACGAAAGATGCTGATAAAAATTTTAGAGAAAGATATAAAAGACATTTTTGAAGTTCAAAATGTTTCTTTACCCCTCATCATAGATGATATGATATAATTATGGTGCTATAAAAAATGATACAACTACAGAGAAAGATGAAGCAGATAGATGATTTAACAGTATGATGAAAAAAAAATTAATGGTCAAAATCAAAATCTAATATGCACCCATTTGAAATCCATTAATTAGAGGACTTGGGATTATGACTAATTTAGAAATTTTAGTTTAAGATAGTTAAATTGAGATGTAGATGAATATAGAAGAATCGAATAGAAATTAAGAAGCTGGTTTTCTTGGGAATCATGCAATTTTTACAGTAAAATCATAATTATATATATCAGCATATCAATTTGAATCGTACAGGGAGTTTTCATTTGTAAGATGGCGAATCTAGAAGTTCATGCATGCAACATAGTGGCATAAAATGAGTTCAGTAAGCATCCAACATACATGTTGTCCATTATCTCCTTGTCCTTGCTCCCTCAACTTGTTCTAGGCTAAAAAGAGCTTATTCTTTTGAGATAATTTACCTTTATTAGCGTACTGGGTCTAGCACTCGAATTTTTTGGATTTTAGTACTGAATACAGTGAGAGGTTCTTAGAAGATATTATATATCAAGCTTAGAAAATCCATTTCCTAATTAAGAAGCATGTTATTCAACTTACAGAGAAATTATAGAGCATAAGAACTACTATTTCTCCCATCATAATCTTTAAATTTTGATTCAAACGATAGTTTTTAGAGTGCACAACTAATGTAATATAATATTTTTTCCATCAAGAATATTGTCAAAAGCTAAAGGGTACACATCATACAAAAATTACAAAAAGATGCAGGTAGTTTTCAAATCATTCTCAGTATGCATCTAAAACCAACCCCTTAAAAGCAACAACATTTTCTATAAGCATGCAAAAGTTTTACCAAATATTATTATTAATTGCTTCGTTTAAAATGAGCAAAAGCATTCTAAAAAAGCAATATCAAGCTTGTTCTGAATCTTGTACAACAGTCGCCTCTTAATTCTCAGTTAGAAGAAGTAATAATTTAATGGTGTCAAACATCATGTGTAGAGATAGATCAAAAAAGAATTTTGTTAGCACGTAGTTGGGGTAGATTACAAAATATTCAACTAAATGGAAAATAAGATTCATATAGCGAACTCTAAAAATTTAGAATAAAGACTTTGTTATTGTTGTAAGCTACTATAGCTAGAATTAGCTTTAGAAATATTATTTTCTGAACAACATGTAACCAAGCATAATTTTGGATAGATGAAAGATAAAAAACTATCTTCCCTAATTGCAACTTATTTGTAAACTCTCCTATCAATAATATTGTTCCTTCCTTTAGAGAAAAAAGTAACTTACCATTCTAGACGTTGAAGAGTTAAGTTCTAACATAAACATAGGATCTAGATTCTCTTCAATTAGGTAGTCTTCAAGACAATAGTGTGTTTAATAGTGAAAATTTCACATGACCTTACCTTATCCCTTGAAATGGGAATGAACAGTAAGTAGGGGTACAAATAAGTCGGATACGACTTGAACTATGTTGTCCATATCCGTATCTACTTACCAATCACTGTAGACATAAAAAATTGCCTATAAGGCCCCGAACTCAGCTCAAGACGAAGAGAAGACAAAGAACGTCATCATCAGAGTCAGAGAGGATTATCTAAGGTGACGAAGCGATGAAGAGACGAAGCGATGGAGCGACGAAGTAAAGGAATGTGCGAATCGACGAAATGACGAAGCGCACAAATCAACAAAACGGCAAAGCGAGACAACCAGATGTGTCTCAAAATTTGCGAGACACATCAAGGTGTCTCGCCCATAGACACATAAAGGTGTCTCGCCCGGTCAGCCTCCCGATGACGCGTATTTCGATAGATTTTCGGGATTTGTGCGTTCCAATGATTTTCTAACTGCTTTAGGGTTATCCTTAAACGTGGTAAAGTTGTTTCTAACTGAAAATACACTCAGATCATGAGATATTATCCACAAACATGGTATTTGAGGCCTATAAATACCCCCCCCCCTTCGTGTAATTACGAAGAGGACGGGCGAATACTGACGAGGGACTGACGTACATACGAGTTGCTGACGTTCAGAGCAGAGCCACGAATTTATGAGAGACAGGCGAGATCTTGGCGATTTCTTGCGCATAAAGAGAGGATTTCGAGAGATCTGCAAGCTTTTCACCCATTCCCTTGAGATCGGACCTTGTTTTGATCTTGAGAAGAGTAGTAATCTCACTTTGTTGAGATTATTCACTTCTGTTCTAAGTTTCTTCGATTGAAACAAAGAACATTAAGCCTTCGTAACGATCAATCTGGATCTGTTATTCGGCGGTCCACGGATCAAAGCGTCCCCGGCACTGACAAAGATCCTACGTAAGCAACGACCGATAAACGATCTCTGTGTGTGTTTCTAGGAAGTCTTGTGTGTATTTCTTTTGTGTAGAGAAGTATTATAAAAAAGCTAAATCTCGTGAATCTATTGTAATCGATAAACAGCTTGTAATGGATTCTGTTGGCCTTCTTGTTTTGATGATGTTTAACAAACAATTTACCACTAATATTGTTTGTCTAGTATTTGTGTTTTCTTATTTATTATAGACAAACAACGAGTTGGAGGTTGGATGGAATATGCGTTACAACGATGATATCCAATGGATGTTGGCGGAATAGTGGAGTGAAGCTTTGCAATTCAAGTTGAAGATCCAAGTTCAAGCTTCATCCGCAAGATTACCAAGAAGAGCTTATTGAAGATCAAGATTGTTTGGGTATATTAGTTTAGATTTATATTATGTGTGTTAAGTACTCTAAGCTCAATTATCTATACACACACATTTAATTAGTTTCCTTACACACACATAAGTTTTGGTTTCTATACATATATATAGTTTTATATATATACATACATATGTTTTGGGTTTTCATGTTTATAAATATGAAATCACATATTTCATATTTACTATTGTGTTTTTGAAAACATTGCAGAGAATATGCAATTTTGTGAAAATTCTGTATTCTTAGTTTTGGACTTAACAATAATCATATACATATTTTATTAAGTCTACATAATCATTTTGCAAAGTTTTAAAAGTTGGTTTAGGTCAAAACATCAAAATCATGTGTTTACATTTTCATGTTTTGGACTATTTTGTAAAATGATGATATTTTTCATTTGGAAAGTCCTGTGTTTACATTTTCATGTTTTGGACTATTTTGTAAAATGATGATATTTTTCATTTGGAAAGTCCTTTTTAGAAACCAGTCATTGTAGCATGTTTATTATCATGTCTACAATCATTCCCCAAAATTTTACATTTTTTGGAATTTATTTGATTTTTTAAACAGGGTTTTAAAATCAGAAAAACAGTTTTCAAAATCAATTTTTCATATATCAGTTCTCGGTCGACCGCACCGGTCGACCGGACCTATGTTATTTAGTTAGTGGGCAGCAGAGAGTTTGTAGGTCGACCGATACGGTCGACCGAGAGCTCGATTTTTCTGTCGGTCGACCACACCGGTCGACCGATGAAGTCCCTGTTTGTTTTTCTTGTTTTCGATCTGGATCGCGGTCGACCGAAAATTTCGTCAGTCGACCGAATGATCTCATCGGTCGATCGAAAATTTCGTCGGTCGACCACCGAACTCCCAACGGTAATATTGTACAGAAATCTGTTTCCTGGTTTTCTGGGATTTTTTGTTGTTTTGTTTGTGGTTTTGGCTGATGGTTTCTCTTCCTATATAAACCCCTCAACCCCTCTTCTAACAGTAACCTAATGGATAGTTTTTAAAGAAGTTTAAAAGAGTTTTGAAAAGGGTTTTAGTTGGGTTCAAAGTCTGTTTGGTTTGAAGATTGTTTTATAAGTGGAGAAGATCATTGTAGACGGTAAAAAATACCTCTATAGGCTCACAGGAAATTCGCCTGCGAAAAGAGCTCGCACGCCCGGTTCTCTGGCACGGGCCTAAATCGCATGGACATCGCACATGCTCGATTCTAAGTTCGCCTTACGGTCGGCTCGCCAGCACGAGTTAAGATCGATTAGGATGGCGGAAGTTCGCCTTTCACTCAACTCGCCTGCCCGAGTCCAGAGTCGAATCCGCCAGCAAACCCCAAGACCGTCAGTACAGCTGGGTATCCACTACCCCACGTGCTGAGATGGACCTTCCCATCTCTCTCGACCCGAAGAGAGAGAGAGCGCGATACCCCAGGACCGTCAAACGGCCGCTCGCAGTACGCGCAGCACGAAAGCCTGGACAGGTGTCGAGTCAACCTGAGCATTCATAAATGCGACTCACCTCGGTTGTCTGAGCCAAGAGCTGGATCCGCCGGCACTCGGCAAGCTGGCTAGACCCACTCGAGTACTGTACACCTACTTCACCGCCTCTCCTGACCGGAAAGGAGAAAGCACCGTGCTCAAAGCACGCCGGGCGGTCACGCACAGTACAAGTGATCGGACAGACACTTCATCGATCTGCGAACTCATAAATGCGGTTCATTAATGCTGGTCAAATCCACTCGGATAGCAGTCGTTCGTTGCCTCACACACAAGAATGGGCCTTCCCATCGTAGGTGACAGGACATAGAGCACAATCCCTGGAATGACCGTTCATGGTATCGAGGAACGGCGAGACGTCTCTGAAGAGGATGTGGTCACATCCCACAATTCAAGGAGAAGTCGAGCTGTCCTTCTTTCATTTAAAAGCCCCTTCCAGCACAATGGAAGAGAGGGTCGCAAAAACTTGGAGAAAAAAAAGTTGAGACCAAGCTGTTAGCAAATCCTTGCATTACAGCACTGCTGCCTAGTTCCGAGCTCCGATCGCCGACGAACTAAGCAGACCCGAACTCCATTACCCCGAGCTTCTACTGCGAACTGAAGCTCTCCAGCAACCTCATTCAAACGGTCCAAGGGAAGCAGACTCGACCCGAGCATCGAGCGAAGCGTCCTATAGCCACCTAAAGTCCCCACACAAAACAAAGAGGGCCTTCCCTCTGCTTCTGTTGTAAACATTTGATTTGTTAGTTTGTAATAAGCTTTCTTATAAATACAAACGAAACTCCTTTCTTCGGAAGAATCAAATTTTCACCCTACAGAAGATGGCGACCACAGTGGGAGAATCCGTTCATTCAGATGAATTGGTGGTGGCGCAGTCCGACGAAGTTGCTGCAGGGACTACGGTTGAGTCCCTTGTGATCAAATTCGAGGGGTACTTACAATCGTCCTCTTCTGGCGGCAATACATCTCGCGATAACTGCATAGTCGTGCGGGTGGCCCAGCCCCAAGAGGCCGAGGCAACCAAGCCTGAGGGATCTACCCAAGCCGAGGCAGGGGGTTCTTTTCCCCCCGAACCAGTTGAGGCCGAGCCGAGATTCGAGAATGCAGGTCTA
>NW_017972907.1:0-2123 GCF_001876935.1 Asparagus officinalis | reverse complement strand
TACTTTAACGGGCTTTCTAATTGACCATTTAACGAGTTTTAGGCCAATTGATCCCAACCCAAATGGGCTTAGGTCATTAAGTATGGAAATACTCCTTGGGCTTAATTACTCGGTCAGCTTAGGCTTTATAAGATAGAATCACCTTGAATTCAAGAGTTTTTTTTTTTTTTTGGTGCCCATTTTTCGCACTCTTCTTTTGCAATTTTTTTTTTGTATATGTATATATATTTTGAAAAATATGTAAATCAAGACACTTTGAAAAATTATTTTCAACTCTAAGTTAAGCATGCAAAAATTTCATTATTTTAAATAAAAGTCCAAGTTAAGGCTTAAGTAAAGTATACTACTTTGAAAATCATTTCTTAAGAAATTTATTTAGAGTTATCATAAAAGGTGATCTTAAGTAAATAACCAACTAGGGATTAGAAATTTTCAAATTTATCAAATAAATCAATTATTACATAACTCCATCAATTTGGCAAGTGACGATATTTTTATAATTTTTTTTTAAGAAAAAGGGGGAAAAATGTAAAATGTAAAATAAAGAGAAAAAATAACTAATTCCCACCCCCACACCTAAATTTTGCATTGTCCTCAATGCAAACTCTATGATGCATAAAGTAAAGCAGATAAGAAGTGAAGCACTTACATTTGGTTCGCTGATAAAAATCTGCAAGGGGGGGAAATGTAACTAAAATGTAAAATAAAGAGAAAAAATAACTAATTCTCACCCCCACACCTAAATTTTGCATTGTCCTCAATGCAAACTCTATGATGCATAAAGTAAAGCAGATAAGAAGTGAAGCACTTACATTTGGTCGGCTGATAAAAATCTGTAATTACCTTTGGTCTGAGGAGGATAGAAAAAAAAATTCTTTTTTTTCTTTTTTTAACTGAACAAGAAACTCTCAAATGAGAGAAGAATAAATTCTTTTTATTATTCTGAAATAAACAAAATAAACAATGTAGAATGAAATATTCAACATGAAGAGTTCATGTTCTACATTGAATCCTACCTTATTGCTGAAAATTCTCCCACGGATTTTAAATAAATTCAACATGATATAATCAACAATGTGCTGAAATTCTAAGCATTCCGGGGTGTTCAATGATTTTTGTGGCAATGGAAGGTAGGTATTATTGGTGTCATGCATATTGGACTTAGATTCTTGATTTGTGAATGTTTGTTCTCTAACAACCAATTTTTCTTTAACAATTTTCTCAACCCCAAGATTCATGGTTGATGTGTAAAAATTTGGTTGTTGTTTATTTTCCAAAAATCTTAGTTCATCAAGAAAGAGTTTTTCAAAATTCAGTTCAAAACAGCAATTGTCCAACACAGTTTCTTTATTTTGACAAACCCGATCTGCTTCTCCTAATATTTTTAGCTCCTCTCCGAAAATTTCCTCAAAACTTAGATCTGACTCTTCTTCTTCTTCCCTCGGTCTTTCTTGAATTGAATTATCAGGGGGAGAATGAATTGGAACAAGAATTTGGCTTAAAGGTGTTCTTTCCTGATTATCGACCTGTTTTCCTGACTGTAGTGCATTCATTTGAGTGTCCTTAGGATTGACCACGGGTTGACTCAGAATTTCTCCTTCCTCTACTTCACTTATGGCACTAGCTAGTTGATCAATATGGGTTTCTAATCTAGCTAGGGCTTGAGTGTTAGAGTTAAGTATGAGTTCGGTTGATTGCATAAAGGAGTTCATCGTGTAGGATGTTTGAGTTAACATATCCGTGGCTAGTGTGAAGGCCTTAATAATGATTTCAAAACCTTTTTCCAAAAAATTGAGACGTTCATCATGATCTGTATCAAGAGGAGTGTGAGTTACAACTTGATGATGAGGAGACTGATTTTGATGTGACAGACTGGGTTGTTGAAATTGTGGATGAGAATTAAAAGGAACTGTATTTTCCCTAGGAAAATGTTGGGTCAAAGAGGGAGTGAAGTTTTGAGTTTCGGAGTGGTTTCCCTGATTCCATGCAATGTTTGTGTAACTTGCCCAACCTGGGTTGTAGGTTGGAAAAAATAGATCATTTACCAAATACTAATATGGACTCTCTTCAAACTCCCGAACTTCATTGGAAATTTCAATCCTATTGGGATAACAGAAATTTTG
>NW_017972906.1:25933-55664 GCF_001876935.1 Asparagus officinalis | reverse complement strand
ATGCAACGAAGATAAATTCTCATTCTAGCCTTCCAATAAGCAAAATTAGTCCCGGTGAAGAGTGGTGGTCTAGTGGTGGATTGTCCCTCTAGCATATGCACATTCATTGAAGCCTCCATAAGATCTTTTCTCTAAGGTGATTAAACCAAAAACTAATATAGAGACCAAGCTCTGATACCAATTGTTGGACCCTAGAGGGGGGTGATTAGGGTCACAAGGCTATAATTGTGCAATAAAAATAAGACAAGCAAAACACAATATCCAAAAGTAATCAATATAGAGGAGATAGAGTTAAGAATCGTTATCCTGTGACGTGCGATGTGTTAACGAGGTTCGGTCCGCTGACCTACGTCCCCGCTCCCCACTCTCGAGGAGAAATCCACTACACAACCCGGTTTGGCAGCCGGAACTTCTTCTACACAGCGATCCCCTCACGATCTCACACTACACAGTTGATCTCACTAGATAACACTCCCACACAATTGATCTACACAAGATCAAGCTCTCAAAATAGTAGAAATGGTGTAAGAACCCTCTCTTTACAATGTTCCTATGGCAAAGAGAAGATAACACTGAAGCTGGGATGTGAAACACAAAAACTCAGAAGAAACTGGTCAGCGATCCCCTCACGATCTCACACTACACAGTTGATCTCACTAGATCACACTCCCACACAATTGATCTACACAAGATCAAGCTCTCAAAATAGTAGAAATGGTGTAAGAACCCTCTCTTTACAATGTTCCTATGGCAAAGAGAAGATTACACTGAAGCTGGGATGTGAAACACAAAAAAACTCAGAAAGAAACAAGTTTGAAAATTTGAGCTCTGTAAAAACGTTCTCTGAAATATTTTTTGAAAGAGCTGGGACAAGGAGGAAGAAGAAGAGTATAGGTTTAAATAGAAAATCACAGCTGTTTGAACCCATACCCAATCCCCCAAAACCTGGAAACAGAACTATGCTGAGATCGTATGAAATCGGTGCTGAAGTTCTGTACCAGATGACCGTTGAATCTAAGCGGCGGTCGACCGTAACTTTTTCGCGGTTGACCGCGAGACAGCCCAGAAACGCCGGGGCGGTCGACCGTGGCGGTCGACCGTGGCGGTCGACCGTGGGAAATTTCAAGCTCACGGTCGACCGCGACGGTCGACCGTGAAAGTTTCTGCTGCCCACTGATGAATGAACTCAGGCACGGTCGACCGTGGCGGTCGACCGCAGACTGATACATTCAAAAAACTGATTTTTGACTAACTTAAAATATTTGTAAACATTTGACTTTTGAAAATTATGAAACTTTGTAAAATGTTTTTAATACTAAAAACAAATTGTTTGAAAAAAGAATTTTGCAAAAAGGTCCTCATACTTATGAAAAATAGTATTTTGTGAAATACGCTCAAAAATATAAATATGTAAACGTGTGTGTGATATCCCAATAGCTTCAAGTGAAATTGATAACTCTTTACCTACATTCTAGCACTAAAGAGAAAATAAAAACTAGCTAATATCCTCACGAGAAAACAATTCTTGAGTCTTGATATAGCTTGAGTTGGATGAAGCTTCTTATTGCATTTGGTGTTCTTGAATAAACGTTGCTTCATCACTATTCCTCCTCCTCCTTTGGATATCATCGTTGTAGCGTATATTCCATCCAATCCTCTATTTGTGGTACTAACATGCTAGATATGTATATTAACTGCATTATCACTCAATAAGCAATTAGTACCGATAATGGTGGTTGTAAAACATCATCAAAACATAAGGGCTAACAGAAACCTGCACTGTTAGTAAGTCACGAACCATGGTGGAAAGTATAGGATATGAAACCGATCCATATACTTTCCATTATTGCAAAATATCTAAAGCATTTTCTTGACATTTAACTAAAGAAGCAGATAAATATTCATCTATTTCAGAAACCTCCAATGATGACGATCCAAATCCAGATCCACCAGTTAGCTCAGCTACCATTGCATACCTATCAAAACTTACACTTTTACCTCAGGATGAGCTCGAAGAAACCGAAGTTGTAGACTGTTGTGTAGTTACACCATGTCTAGCTGCATACTCATCATATAAGGTTTGAAAATAATTTCTAATAGCTAAATGATGAGTAGTAGCAGTAAGGGTGGTTCCATCATCTAAGTCTATAATCTGATTACTATACAAGGATTGTAACAAACTTCAAAGGCCAATATCCTTCAAGCATGGATTAATAAGAACCCCCAAACCAAAAATATGAGGAATAGGCCTAAAGTACTTATTAAATTTGCTCTCCATTTGAAAAATCATAGATCTAAAAGTGTCATCCATATGATATTTCCCAAAAAAAAATTGAATATTTAAAATTTGTAAAGCAGCTAAAGTAATGGTTAGATAATAACAGCCAGATAATAACATTGTAGTACCATAAAAAACTTATAACATTTTATTTAAATTACATATAATTGTCCATTCATCTTCAGTTATTCCATAAGTGCTACCAGAACTAGAACTAGAAGCATAATAGTTTATAAAATCAGTTATAATGTCTTTATATTCTATTGCTACACTTAACATTGCATAAGTGGAATTCCACCTATGGTCAACATATTTTGGAATTAGTCTGGGCTTTATATTTTTTCTTTTACAAAATTGTTTCCATCTTTTAAGTCTTTGTTCAGAAGCATTATGCATATAAGCAACTGTTCTAACCTTTTCTATCATGGGTTTAATTTTAGTAAATGCACTTTGAACAATTAAATTTAAAATATGACAGATACGCCTAATATGAAAAAGATCACCATGACATGGCAATGACAGAGTTGATCTGATAAAATCAATAGCTACATTTTTATTGCTTGCATTATCTAGTGAAAGAGAAAATATTCTTTCTGAAATTTCTAATTTTATAAGTTCTTCAATTATTAAATTTGTAACATTAATACTAGTATGTGACTCTTCTATTGTAATAAAAAAAACAACTCTTTTAAACATTTGCCAATTTTTATTAATCCAATGTACTGTGATACATAAATATCCAGTTTGTACTCTAGATGTCCAAATATCAGAAGTTAAAGAAAATTTACAGTTTAAATTTTTAAAATAAGAAAATATTTTTTCTTGTTCCTCCTGATAATATTTTAAAATAACACGTTGATAGGTTTGACGAATTTTTTTTTAAAATGCAGGATAAAAACCATCTCTAAATATATCTTCAAATTCATCATCTTCTACTAATTTAAAAGAAAGGTTTTTAAGAATGATAAACCTGATTACGTATTTCCTGGCTCTGGCAGCGTCATAGTTCCAACTACCGAGACTATCAGAAGAGGAGGATTGAGAAATCATAGATTGTCGGATATCACCTTGAGGTGTCTGGCCTTTATTATGTTTATCTAAATGGCGTTTGAGGTGGTTGGTGCTACTTTTATGATGAGCTTGAAAAATCTTGCCGCACAACGCACACTTAGCCTTCTGGGTGAGGATCCTACCGTGTTCATCCTTGGTGACGTCGATCTTCTCGTAAAAGTTCCACACATTAGATCTTGCTCTTTTAGGAGCTCTTGGTGTAGATTCGTTGCCACCGGATTCGGGATTAACATCGGTAGGAGTAGACCCAGTAGGAGGACTCATTTCAAGATCGGGAGATAGGTTTTGCTCTTCATAATCAAATCCGGAAACCATTTGATGAAAGGATTAGAAAGTATAAGAGAGTATAAGAGTATAAGAGAGTATAAGAGTATAAGAGAGAAGTAGATGAGTTTTGGTATGAAAAAAACAAATGAAAATCCCCCTCTATTTATAGAGCTAGCCCCCTAAACAAATGACCAAAATAACCTCACAAAATAGCTGTTTTTGACCATTTTTGGGGACAAAACGGTCAAAAGGCCGTTTTTTGGTCGTTATGGCCGCGGCCGGCTGCACGCGTCACTTTTCTGACCTTATCGGTGGCCCGGCTCCGGGCCCGATCGTTGGCCCACAACGGCACTCTCCATGACCGTTGTGCCGAGGCCGGGACTGGCCCCGACCTGGACCCCACCGTTGTTGACCACAACCGCGTCACTCTCGCTGACCATCTGTGCGCCGGCCCGGCCTGCCCGGCCCCTATTTGGCCAACGCGTCACACATAGGTGACCATTTGCCACCTTGGCCGGGCTCCGGGCTGCCCGGCCCGGATTTTTTCCCGCGTCGCGCACTGTTCTGGTCGGGGTCCGGCGACGTCACCACAACCCCCTCCAATGAGGCAAGCCCGCTACCTAGCCCGGAACCCGATCTAAGCCAGATTTCCGCGGCCCGAGGCTGGGTCAGGCCGGGCCCGGGCCGGCGGGATTTTTGGACAGGCCTACTAATACTCTACCTGTATCGCTCGTCTCGAAGTATATCAATGCACCTCTCCTACTCCACACTATGAGCCAGAAGCCTCCATCTCCTCCATCACTTAGCTTGGATCGAATATGAGCGCTCATCGTATTCAAGTCCAATGCCACCACCTTCATCTCCTCGTGTGTCACTCGGTCGTGCCTGCTTGCAAGCTCCACCTAATCTGGCACTGTCCTTCTCGAGTCTACACACCAACCAACTCATGCTCCCGCGATGGCTTTGAATAATTATATGCTGACAACTTTGCTGCTAGAATCACATCCAATTCTCTACACTAGTCTCATCCATCGCATACTTGTTTTCCCTATCTACCATCAGATTTGTCTTGCCGTTGAATAGCGAATATCGAACTTCGGACCCGAAGAAGTCATTATCCTCTAACCATAATTAAAATTTAAATCAATTACTATAGAGATTGAATTTGATAAAACCGACATAAAAATGAAATCAGTACATCGAAAAACTCTAGGAACAACTCCTGGATCATCAAAATCTGTCTCTGAATCATCAAAATCAAAAGACAAATCAATCTGCACCGTCGGATTTGATTAATAGTTTGTAAGCAAACCCTCACCCCATGTGAACAGTGTTCCTGCTACCGCTATAGTATTTCCTGCTATAGTATCTTTTTTATTTTTTTCCCTTCGTCTTAATTCTTGTAACGCCAATCTTCAATCTTGCACAACTTTGTTTTCTATCTTGCGAACTCGCTCCCGGATCCATTAACATAGCTCTAATACCACTTGTTGGGGAATTTTAGTCTCCCCGCCTACTACGATCTGACAAATCAAAAGCCAACCCTACAATTAACAAGATATAAATAACCATAATCAAGAAGAAAGAACACTGATATTTACGTGGTTCGGTCGACCAACTTCGACCTACGTCCACGGGCAACAATACAAGAAATCCACTATGTATCAGGGAGAACTACAAGAGGAACCACTCAACTCTCGTCTCTCAATGTCTCAATCTCTCAACCTCACATACATAATCAACTCTCATACTATCTCCAAAGCCCTCTCCTTACAATCTTTTAAATAGACAAAGACTGCGAAACTCTCTCTCAATGATGTAATCTTTTGTACGGACAAAGACTACGAAACCTTCTCTCTCCTTCGCTCTACTCTTAGTTTTTTTCCTCCAACAATAGAAGATTATATATAGGGAAACCAAAACTCTATTTTTAGCCTAACTTCCTAATTAGAATATGATTCAAACTCCTAATCATAATAAAACACAATCTCCTAATCATGATAGATCTCTAATCTTATCTAATTCTTATGAAGTTATACAAAGAATCAAAGACACAATCCCAACAAGACCCCCTTAAACTTTGGATGAATATTAGAAAACCCAATTACTTTTAAAGTGAAAAAAACCACCTTAAGTTAAGGGTTTTCAATTAAAATATTAAAGTTAAAAGGTTTTTTTTCGATAACTCTTAACTTGGGTTGGGGGGGAGGAGGGTGGGGGTCTAACATTTTAAAAGTTATGGGTTTTTTGGTATTTAGACTTTTTTGTTCTTATTTTGGACTCGACGTTTAAGCTGGAGTGTCGAATGGGCATTATCAATTATTTTTTATCTAAGTTAAAAAAAGAGGTGGGGGTGGGGGAGGGGGTGGGGGTAGGTGAATTATTTTTCAAATCAAATAAGTTGTTATGTTTAGAGCTTTGTGTTGTGCGTAACGGAAATTTGGACAGAGTTTCAGGTGCACAATAAGAGAGAAAGATCAATAAGAATTCCTATCTCACCAAGGAAACAAGAATCTGAAGCGAATACCTCAACAAAGTGAGATATCAGCTATTCCTCTCATCAGTTCTAGGAATGACTTGTCGAGGGAACCTAAAAAACTATTACAATGGCCACAAATACAAACAAACCAATTTTACGTTGTTTGACAAACTGCCTACATCCACGGGGCAAGGAGGGGGTGATCTACTATTAGAGGAAAATAATACAAATGGGTTTACAACTCTCACAAATTAAAACCCTCAAATAGGCTCCTTGCTTTTCTTCTCAAGAAAAGGTCAGCCTCCAAATACTTTTTCTCTCTTCATGAAGCCTCTGTCTTCTGCCGCTGCACCCTCACTTTTGCACAGCAGTTGAAAAACTTCCCTGTTGCACAGCCGCCAAAGCCTAGCACACCCTCTTTGCACACAAACCAAAAAGAGAGAACTTCTGCCGACGTTTCTTTGCACAGCACTTTATCCAAAAACCCTGCACTCCCCTCAATTGCGCTAACAAAACCCTAGGACAAAAGTCCTTTTATAGGTTGCAAGCTCTATGCAGGCTATCGGGTAGGCCCACGCGGAAATGAAAAACAAAACCGCATCTTTCTTTGCATGAGAACATTAATGAGTGTGGCCCCCTTTATATCCAACCACGCACTATCCAACAATTCTCCACCTCGGTAAAGTTTTCCCAAAACTGAGCTGATACCAACCAAAACAAATGTCTCACTTGTTGCGTCCAGAACGAAGTGAAACAATTCACAACGGACTCAATCCACAACAAGTCGAAACTCAAACGAGAGTGCAAACACTCTCCAAATGTCAGTATCAACCCATCAAATCGATCTCACCCCCATAAAAATTAACTAATCCAAACCGGCTATATCATAAATAACTGCCTACGTATCCCCTTGTCTAAGGAATCAAGCCTTACATAGTTCATCCAAATGGTTGCGAACGACCTCAATCCAATAGAAGAGTTCATAACACTTCTCTAATATCATCAACTCTGCGGCTGATAGCACCTCCAATGGTCCCAAACTGAAACAATCCAAACACCTCCACCTGAGATAAACTAATGGCTATATCCAGACTACATCTATCAGCTGCACTCGAATCAAAACCCAAATTATCATCTGCACCCAAATCCAAATGATCCCTAAGTTGTATCACCTCAGCTGGAATCCCAAACAATACAGTATGATCTGGAGTAATCTTCACCCAACATGGAGTAGCATCACACTCCACTCGTTACGATACATCTAAGGTCTGTCCAAAACTCTCCACCTGCTGAGAGTTAAATAGCTCACTCATTGAAGCCTCAACCGAAGTGACACTACCAGACCAAACACCTAATTGAGTTTTACCTCCTATCACAGCAGTTGATAACTCTTTAGTAAGATGGCTCGAATATGTCGAAGCATCAGTCCAAAAACTCTTCTGCAGACCATTGCTTGACAACAAACACCGATCCTCCTCCAGCAAGGTGCGGTTCTCCAATTTTGCCATCCTATCTAGTTATCCCAAGATTTCCTTTCTAACGAAGTATCTCGAAATACCGTGAGCTCGGCTCTAATACAGAAACAGGTCCATCTTGTACCTCCCACCAAAATCAGAATGAAGTACTTTCACCTTTCTGTCTATTACACACTTCTTCAATCTGTTGGAGACTACTAGGACTTTCTCTAATAGGGATTTGGTTACAACCCAAACACGCCTAGAACAACCACCAACAAAGGAAACCAAACACCTATTTCCTCCCAATGATGCCTCCTTGGAAGGCCCCCAAACATCCACGTGAACACCTCCATAACGATCCTTAGCATGGTGAATAGAGGTGCCAAACTTCACATCGGTCTTCTTGCTCACATCAATATGTTCATTGGATTTTAAACTGTAGGTCTTCACACCCTCTTTTAATCTATGCAAGGAATCAATACTGGAATGCCCAAGCCCCAAATAAAACAGTCTAGTCGAATCAATAGAAGTCGCCACTTCTCCACCTGCCACTATACCTCCAGTCAAGTAATGCAGGTTATTCCTCCTGACGCGCTTTATTACAATCTGAGAGTCTTTCACAATCTTGAGAATTATGTCTTCAATTCAAACATTCAGACCCTCTCCAACCAAAACTCCAATCGAGATCAAGTTCTTCCTCAAGGAAGGAACGTATCTCACATCATATAACTCCCTAATAGTCCCGTCAAACATCTTGATGCGAATTCTTCTTATCCCAAGGATCTGACATGCACGGTTATCAGCCATGTAAACCACACCACTATCCAGCTTTTCAAAACTGGAGAACCATTCCCTTCTAGGGCACACATGATAGGTCGCATCACTATCCAACATCCACTCGGATTCCTCCGAATAGCAACCTGTAGGACTGATAGAAAGCGGATAAATAGAAGTATCAGAAATATTACCATCTGACATAACGATGTTTGCTTCTGATGATTGTTGCTTCCCTTTTCCCTTCTGCTTATTCTTCATCTATTCGTCGAGCTTTGGGCAGTCTTTCTTCCAATGACCAGTCTCCTTACACCAAGCACACCGATCTTTTCTAATTGTAGGATGCCCTACTCTAGACTTTGATTTCCAATTCTTCCGGTTTAGATTCTTCCCTCTTATGGCCAACGCCTCTGCTACCGGCTCAACTGAAGCCTCCTTATCCTTCTTCCGAAGCTGATAATTCACCAGTGCAGCAGTGATCTCACTATACAAAAGAGATGCATTCCCATTAATCAAAGTAAGGACGAATGTCTCATATTCCTCGTCGGGCAAGAAACTCAACAACAGCAACGCCTTATCCTCATCTTCAATCATGACATCCACATTCGCCAAATCCGCAAGAAGCTTTGTGTAGGTGTTCATGTGATCACTAATTGAGGTTTCCTTCTTCAACTGGAAATGATAAAGTCTCATCTTCAAATGCAAGCGGTTCTCAACACTCTTTGTCAGATACTTGCTTTCGAGAATCTCCCAAATCCTCTTTGCAGAAGTCTCGTTCATCACATCATATTTTAGATCTTGAGTCAAATAAGACCTAATCACACCACACGCCATTTGATTCATCTTCTTCCAAACTTTTTCTTCAATGTTATCTGGCTTGCCATCTAACTCCAATGTATCCTCCAAATTCTGTGCATTCAGTGCATCCAAAACCTCGCATCTCCATAATCCAAAGTTGTTTGTGCCATTAAACTTCTCCACATCTATTTTCATAAAGTGGATATTCAAACTTTGAATGGTCTTCACGCCAGAAGCACTACCCTCGACACTCGAAGCATCTTCTTTCCCCGACATCCTTTCTCAATACACCAACGAACGAAAAATAGATCTAAAACTAAAAAGATAGAGTCTTTACTTAAAGATCTCACCTTTATCACCAATCGAAGCCCTAGACGAGTCTCCAAATTAATTTACTCCTCCAACCAAACCCTAGATCTGGAACCTGGGCTCTGATACCACTTGTTGTACGCAGCGAAAATTTCAACAGAGTTTCTAGTGCACAATAAGAGAGAAAGATTAATAAGAATTTTTGTCTCATCAAGAAAATAAGAATCTGAAGCGAATATCTCAACAAAGTGAGATATCAGCTCTTCCTCTCATCAGTTCTAGGACTGACTTGTTGAGGGAACCTAAAAAACTATTATAATAGCCACAAATACAAACAAGCCAATTTTACATGGTTCGGCAAACTATCTGCGTCCACGGGGCAAGGAGGGGGGATCTACTATTAGATAAAAATAATACAAATGAGTTTACAACTCTCACAAATTAAAACCCTCAAATAGGCTCCTTGCTTTTCTTCTAAAGAAAATGTCAGCCTCCAAATACTTTTTCTCTCTTCACGAAGCCTCTGTCTTCTGTCGCTGCACCCTCACTTTTGCACAGCAACCGAAAAACTTCCCTGTTGCACGTCCGCCAAAGCCTAGCACACCCTCTTTGCACACAAACCAAAAAGAGAGACTTCTGTCGACTTTTCTTTACACAGCACTTTCTCTAAAAACCCTGCACTCCCCTCAATTGCGCCAACGAAACCCTAGGACAAAAGTCCTTTTATAGGCTGCAAGCTCTATGCAGGCTATCGGGTGGGCCCACGCGGAAACGAAAAACAAAACCGCATCTTTCTTTGCATGAGAACATTAATGAGTGTGGCCCCCCCTTTCTATCCAACCACGCACTATCCAACGCTTTGCTGCATATATACACGTTTACTTTCTAAAGATATTTACTCAATTTTTAACTATCATATATAAGTATTTAAGTTTTTTAAAGTTCTCTTGATTTGTGAACGCTGTTGTTTGATATTTATTTCTTTTATAATATGGTGAAAAGAGTTTGAATTCAACTGACCCTAGATGTAACTAATGTTCATACTCTCATCTGAAATGAGTGGTATATATATTATAATTTTTTATATTTTTCCCCTTTTTTGTATTAGTCAAGAAAAGTGTTCTTCTAATTCGTAGTTGCATTCAATGTTTGAAGAAAAATAGTAAGTGAAGTCTAGAAAATTGTTGTGTTATCATTATATTTGTATATTTGTTTTTGTTTACAGTTTAAAAGTTACTCCATCTATTCAATGTTTGGTTATCATTTTTTTAATTTTTGAATAAAAAAGAATGTTAAATCTAGGGTCAGCCCAGTAGGTCACATGACAAAATCGTGTTGTATGTGTTAAAGGCACAATAGTTGTGGTTGTTTGTGTTGTTGTTATGTGCGCCAAAGGTGTATTTTCTATTAAAAAAGAACGTTAAATCTATGGAAGCAAAGAAGGCTAACATAATAATTTGTATATCACTTAAGTTACTTGTCCAAAATAGTAAAATGTAGTTTGATTTTCGTACTTCTCTATTTGAGTTGTTTATTTATTACATTCTCTCCTACTATGACTGAAATAACTTTTCAATTTTGCAAAAGATTTCTAATTTGAGTTTTGCAATTGACAAATAATTTAGGTATTGCAAGTAATATTATTTCTGACTTGTGCAATGCATAAATGAAACATCAATACTATATTATATTGATTTTGTTAAATGTTGTAAATAATTGTGATTTTATTTTTTTGATGCATAAAATTTTAAAAATTGTTAAATTTTATCTATTTTAAGACAAATACAAGCTCAATACTAAATAACTTTGTGCATCGCACAAGCTTCAAACTAAATATATTTTGCATTTAAAACCAAAAAGCCTTCAAAAGACAAATAATAATAGAGCCCCTTGATTGGTTTTTTACTTTTGAGGAACCAAAAAATTCTATTACATTGCATCTTGCATCTAGAATAATTTGAATACATCTATAGTCTAGACTATAACATGAGTCCGAGAATGGTGCACATTTATACCTATAAGCATGTTGAGCTAGATTATGCCCACACAAATTTCTGATTCGACGACCATGGCAAAGAAGGGATTTGTTGAACAGTTTGAACAATGTCAAACAGTAACCAGTAGAGCTTTTAAGATTAGAAGGGTGGGCAATAGCTGTTGGCTTAAATCTAATTATGGGCATATATGTTACATTAGTCTATAATGTTATCTTTAAGGCTAACGCACATAAAGTGATCAATTAATTTGGGTTAATGGATATTTAAGTTAATCATGGGCTAAATGTGCGGATACCATGTTGTAATTATAATTTGATGAGGGGCCAAATTATAAAAGTACAATAACTATAAATAAGGGGTTATGGTTCCTAATCTAGGGTTACATTCTCTATTCTCTTAATCCTCATCTAAAGAGATTCTAAAGGAGAGACCCTCAAACATTCTCTATTCTCTTAATCCTCATCTAAAGAGATTCTAAAGGAGAGACCCTCAAGATTAGAAGATCAAACCCTAATTCAGATCAATCCTCATCTAAAGAGATTCTAAAGGAGAGACCCTCAAGATTAGAAGATCAAACCCTAATTCAGATCCATGCAAATTCATCATGGATTCAGGTATTGCTTCCGCTCATTATTGTGTTTATTCTCTTAGAATTAATCATGGTTCTATGGATTAGATCTCAGTTTTAAGATCTAACAAGTGGTATCAGAGCCACCGTGTTTAATTCTTTGAGATTTATGGTTAAGATTAAGAATTTAGGGTTTTTTTATCTTAATTTGGCTTGATTAAGGTCGGATGCACGTTTGGAACTGTGCAAATATGATTTGTAGGATGAAAATTTTATTTTATTTTTTAAATTTCTGTTTGGTTTGGAACTGTAGCACACATGAACAATAATTTAAAAAATTTGGGTTTGATTTTCTCTTTCGACTATTGAATATGGATCAAACTCTTGATCCAGATTGTGAGAAAATCATCAATTTCATAAATTAGGGATCAACTCATTGATTAAAATTGTGTGCAATCAAGTTCATAATTGTCAGAAATTGAAATTTGGAATAAGTCATAGTTCACTTAACTCCTCGCCGGCGATGTTTGCTGGCGGCCCCGATATCAAAGGAAGACAACGGCGGTGGCATCAGGAAGCCCTAGGGTTTCGAAACCCTAGGGTGCGAGAGCTTAAGCGGCGGCAGCGACGGCTCAGAACGAAACCCTAAAGGGGTGTTCGTGCAGGAAATCGTGTGTGAATACGTGCGGAAAATTAGGGTAAAAGGAGGAAGTTACCTCAATTTTAGGCGAGCTTCAGGGCTTGAAAGTTTCAGCGAACTTCGGTTCGTTCTCAAGTCGAACCCCGCATTCATTCTCAGGCGAGCCTCGTGCTCGATCCAAACGAACCCCGCGTTTGTTCTCAACGAACCCCGCGTTCGTTCTCAAGTCGAACATTGCGTTCGTTCTCAAGGAACCTGCGTTCGTTCTCTGTTGTCCTTTTATTTCCCGTTGGGTAAAAGGAGGCTACAATAACACAATGCTTCGTTCTTTTGGGAAGATGTTAAGAAGAAAAGAAGGCTCTTCTTCTTAAAGGCCAAAACCCACTTAAAAGTTTATTTGGCTTTGGGCCTATTTCAATTAAGTGTGGATTACTTGAATTCTCAAATAATCCTATTAAGTTATGGGCTTAATCTAGTATTGGGCCTTAATTTATTAGGCATGTGATTAATTTGGAGATTATTTGAATTGCTCAAATAATCTATTAAGTTGTAGGCCATATTAATTTATGGATCTTTCCATGGTTAATTAAAATAGAGAAATCTATTTTAATTACTCAAGTTAATTTCAGAACATTGTTTGGTAGTTAATCAATTATTTAATTCAAATAATATGACACTAAGGTATTAAGTTTATCTCTCATTCCAAATAATTAATTGAAACAAGAAGTTACCAAAGTAACCTCTCTTGTGTAGATTGTTCAAGAGGGATGTTAGATGGTTGTGTGTATGTTTTTATGTAAATATTTAATTGGGCCAAAGAAAGGTTAATATTTATTTAGACTGCATACACATCTGTGATGATAAACGTGTGACAATTATAATGTTTACATGTGAATAATGAATCGATCCAAAGATAGTTTTATTATTTGAGATGAGTTATTGTCAATGTTTAATCATTGCAACAAGGTATCACTTACTAATTAATATTACTATCCAAAGACTTGATATTAATGTTGTGTCAGATATCTTGAGATGGGATTTATCATTATTTGAATTTTATTGATTACTAATTATAGTTAATAATGTGAGTATCTTTTATTTATTTCAGTTAATGCATCTGCTGCAAAAATTTCTGCTAACATCAACTCAATTCCCATGCTCATTGGGACTAATTTCAAGGTTTGAAAAGAGAATATATTAATTATTCTTGGCTACATGGATCTAGACTTTGCATTAAGAACTAAACACCCCCAACCTCTCAATACGGATAGCACTCCTGATGCAAAGAAGGAGTATAAGAAATGAGAGCGCTCAAATCGCATGAGTCTCATGATCTTTAAGCACGGCGTTCCAGAAGCCTTCATGGGCATAGAATCCAAAGGGATTACTAAGGCTAAAGATTTTCTTGCTAAAATTGAGAAATGTTTTGTGAAAAACGATAAGGTAGAAACAAGCACGCTTTTAGCTCGCTTGATTTCGATGAAGTATAAGGGCAAAGGAAATATCAGGGAGTATATTATGAAAATGTCTCATATTGCTTCAAAACTTAAGGTACTCAAACTCGATATCTGTGATGAGTTACTGGTACATCTGGTTTTGTTGTCTCTTCCTACATAATTCAACCAGTTTAAGGTCAGTTATAACTGCCAAAAGGAGAAATGGACTCTGAATGAGCTTATTTCATACTGTGTGCAAGAAGAAGACGGGTTGAAGCAAGATAAGACTGAATGTGCTCATTTGGCCTATGCCTCTAAGGATAAGGGCAAGAAAATGAAGAATGATAATGATGCTACTAAGAGTCCTGTTCAGAAGAAACAATAAAAGAATGGTCAGGGTTGTTTCTTCTTCAACAAGTCTGGACGTGTAAAGAATGACTGTACCAAATATCACGCCTGGCATGCTAAGAAGGGTACGTTTCTTACTTTGGTCTGTTCTGAGTTTAATTTAGCTTCAATACCTAGAAACACTTGGTGGTTAGATTCTAGTGCTACTACTCACATAAGTGTTTCTATGCAGGGTTGTCTGAGCTACCGAAAGCCAAGTGATGTTGAAAGACACATCTTTGTGGGCGACGGACAATCGGTAGACGTGGAAGCAATTGAACACTTTAGGTTGTTATTAGGAACTGGTTCATATTTGGACTAAAAGATACTTTTGTAGTACCGTATTTTAGACGGAATTTGGTTTATGTTTATGTATTGAAAAAATCAGGTTATCATTGTTCATTTGGAAATAGTCAATTCACTTTATCTTTTAATTTAAATGTTGTGGGTACTGGTTACTTGAGTACTTATGACAACCTATATTTACTTGATACAATTGATTTGTATAATGAATCATTGCATGTGGAATCACGTGGTACTAAGCGTAAATTAAATAAGGAAAATTAGGCGACATTATGGCATAAACGCTTGGGTCATATCTCAAAAGGTAGAGTTGAGCGTCTTATGTCTGATGGTATTTTAGATTCTCTTGATTTTTCAGACTTCGACGTATGTGTTGAATGTATCAAGGAAAAACAGACCAAAGTTAAGAGATTAGGTGCTAAAAGATCTTCAGACGTCTTAGAATTGATACATACAGATATTTATGGGCTATTTCCTAAGGTAACTTGGAATGGTCAATAATATTTTATATCATTCATAGACGGTTACTCACATTATGGATACATATATCTCATTCATGAAAAATCTGAGTTTTTGGACATGTTCAAAGCTTTTAAAGTTGAAGTTGAGAATCAACTCAACAAAAGGATTAAACTGTTAGATCTGATCATGGTGGTGAGTACTACGGTAGATATGATGGTTCAGGTGAATAACATTCAAGACCATTTGCTAGATACCTAGAGGAATACGGTATCGTCCCATAGTACACCATGTCGGGTTCACCTAACATGAATGGTGTAGCAGAAAGACAAAACATGAATCTTAAGGATATGGTAAGAAGTATGATTACCAGAGTCACTCTGGGAGAAGCACTTAAGACAACATCTTACATTCTAAACGGAGTACCAAGTAAAGCAGTTGCTAAAACACCTTATGAGCTTTGGACTGGTCAAAAGCCCAGTTTAAAGCATAAAACACCTTATGAGCTTTGGACTGGTCAAAAGCCCAGTTTAAAGCACTTACATATTTGGGGATGTCCAGCTGAGCCTTATGAGCTTTGGACTGGTCAAAAGCCCAGTTTAAAGCACTTACATATTTGGGGATGTCCAGCTGAGGTAAGGACTTATAGGCCAAATGAAAAGAAATTAGACTCCAAAACAGTTAGCAGCTACTTTATTGTGTATTCTGAATGCTCTAGGGGCTATAAGTATTATGATCCCACACTTAGGAATATTTTTAAGACGGGAACAACAACATTCTTTAAGGATGTTGAGTTTGGGGGGAGAAATAAGGTTAGAGACATTGCTTTTAAGGAGGAATCGACTTTAGATCCAATCCATACAGTTAATTTTAACAATATTCAGGTTCACATACCTGTTATTGATCAAGAAGTAAATCCGGAACCTCAAGAAGATAATGTTGAATAACTCCCTGTTCCAGAAGAATAAACTCAACAACCTCAAGAACCAGTGTCATTATGAAGATCCACAAGAGAAAGAAGAAATCCTATTCCGAATGATTATATTGTATTTCTCTAAGAACATAAGAAAAATAATAGAATGATGGAAGATGATCCAATCAACTTCCTTCAAGCCATGAAAAGTTCTAACTCTCAAAAGTGGATTAATACCATGAATGAAGAGTACAAGTCTATGCAAGACAATAAGGTTTGGAAACTTGTCTCATTGCCAGAAGGTACAAAACCAATTGGTTGTAAATGGATATTTAAAACCAAGTGTGATGTAAATGATAATATGGAGAGGTATAAGATATGTCTTGTAGCTAAAGGCTATACTCAAAAGGAAGGCATTGATTATACAGAGACGTTCTCTCCTGTTTTATCGAAAGACTCATTCAGAACAATCATGACACTTGTTGCTCATTATGATATTGAGTTACATCAGATGGATATTAAGACTGCGTTTCTTAATGGAGACATTGATGAAATGATCTATATGGTACAACCAGAAAACTTTATGTCAGGATATCCAAAGAATATGGTTTGCAAATTAAGAAAATCCATCTATGGACTCAAGCAAGCTCATCGTCAATGGTATCATAAGTTTTAACAAATAATTATCTCATTCGGTTTTGAGATGAATGTTGTTAATGACTGTGTATATCACAAGTTCAGTGGGAGTAAGTATATTTTTTTTGGTTCTGTGTGTCGATGATATATTGCTTGTCACTAATAATATAGGCATGTTGCACGAAACCCAAAGATTTCTATCAAAGAATTTTAAACTGAAAGATTTTGGGGACGCCTCTTTTATATTAGGAATCCAGATACATCGAGATCGTTCTCGCGGTATACTTAGACTATCACAAAAAAGCTATATTGATAAAGTACTTAAAAAGTTTGGCATGCAAGATTGCAGACCAAGTGACACCCCTGTTGCTAAATGTGATAAGTTTAGTCTAAATCAATACCCTAAAGGTAATCTTGAAATTCAGAAAATGCAGAAGATTCCTTATGCTTCGGCAATAGGAAGTCTAATATATGCTCAGGTGTGTACACGTCCGGATATTGCGTACATTGTTGGGATGTTAGGCAGATACTTAAGTAACCCTAGTATAGATTATTGGATAGTAGTCAAAAGGGTTATAAGGTATCTTCAGAAAACAAAAGATTATATGCTCACATATAGAAAATCAGAACAGCTGGAGGTCATTGGGTACTCTGATTCTGATTTTTTGGGATGCCAAGATAGCAGAAAGTCTACATCAGGCTATATTTATATGTTAACAGCTATATCATGGAAAAGTGTTAAACAGACACTTCTAACTATGGCAGCAGAGTTTGTAGCTTGCTACGAGGCATCAAATCATGGAATATGGTTACAAAATTTTATCACTAGACTGCACATTTTGGAAAATATTGAAAGACCACTAAGGTTATTTTGTGATAATAAATCAGCATTTATGTATTCCAATATCAACATGAGCTCAACTAAGTCAAAACATATTGACATTAAGTTTCTGGTTATGAAAGAAAGGGTACAAAGTGGACAGATATCCATAGAGCACATTGGGATAAACTCCATGATAGCAGATCCTCTTACTAAGGGAATACCACCCAAGGTCTTTCATGAGCACACTGCTCATATGGGTGTGGTGTTATTCGAGGATATCATGATTTAGTGGGAGTTTGTAATTTTTTAGTGCTTTGTGTTTGGTTGTATTTGTTAGACCCTAGAGGGGGGTGATTAGGGTCTTATGCTAATCTAATCCCAATTAATTACCAATTAAAAATTATGTAGATTAATTTATTCTTGCAAGAGATAGATATGAATAAGAACAATAAGAATAAGCACAAATAAGAATATACGCTAAGTAAAACACAAACACGCGATATGTTTACGAGGTTCGGTCACCACGACCTACGTCCCCGCTCCTCACCTCGAGGAGATATCCACTATCACAATCCGGTTTGAAAGCCGGAACTTCTACACACTCGGTTTACAAGATCACTGAAAACTCTCACACTACACAAACACTATGTAATCATACTTTACACACTAAGTGTAGGAACCTACCCCGTGTCCTCCTCCTCAAGTGCTCGGTTACAACCTCTCCCTAGGTTCGTCAACCGACGCCACTCCTATTGGATTCGACCCCGTCTCTCGCCTCACACTTCTCTCGGTGTACAAGTATATTACAAGTGATTCTCACAAAATAAAAGTTAAATACAATGATTTGTTCTCGAATAACAAGTGAGAACACAATGAAGCTCACACTCACTAAATCACACCCCACAACCCACACTATATGGTATGAAAATATTAAGCTCAATAAGTGTGTGTGATAACAGTGAATGAAACTCAATAAATATAGCTACATGAAATAAAAATGAAATAACAAGCTATATAAGAGTTTAGAAGACTTCTCAAACAAGAAGAACAGTAGATGATGATCTCAATAGGATTTGAATGCCACTTCTTGTTGTAGAAAAGCTTCTCTTAAAAACAGATTGATGAAATCAACTTTAAACAGCTCTTAAACACACTTAAGATTTTGTTAAACACAAAATTTTGATTTCTTGGATATTTAGAAGGAGAGCAGCAATGCGGTATTTATAGCACCCCAATACATCAGCAAAAACATAAGTAAAAGATCAAAAAACCAATTTAAAAACAGCTATAAAAACTAGCCGTTAGAAGTGAACTGACAGTTCGGCGGGCGACCGGTGCGGTCGACCGCGAAGCTCAAAAACACAGGGTATGAGAAAATAAAGCTGGCGGTCGACCGCGGCGGTCGGCCGTGAAAGTCTCTGGATGTTTTCACGGTCGACCGTCACGGTCGACCGCGAGCACAAAAAAAGCCATGCCAAGGAAAAATACCATTGGCAGTCGACCGTGCCGGTCGACCGGAATCTGATATATTTCATATGACAGGTTTTTGGGCTATTTTGAAAATTCATTAAAAATATCAAATCAATTCCAAAAATAGTGAAACTTTGGGGAAAGTTTCTAAATGATGAAATAAATATGTTTGAAAAGGAATTTTTGGAAAATTAATTTTCGTTTGTGAAAACTCCCTGTTTTTGAAAAGTGTTCAGAAAAACTGTTTTTCGTGAACATGAAAATTAACATAAGGCTTGTAAATATGTATATATATATTATGCATGTATTATATATATAATGAATTATGAAAGAGCTGTAAACATGAGATATAAGATATTGTAACAACTTTTGATGAAAAATCATTTATATGATAGAAAACGTTAAAAATCGTGTTAAGTGTACATATATTGAGCTTAGATCTAATCATACAATATATATAAGTAAACTAAACTTATACCTAGGTAAATCCACACATATGAACTTGAATCTTTAACGCTTGATTGATGTGTGTGAAATACCTGTAAAGAGAAACATAAGCACAAAACTAGAGAATATATTAGCTATAAATTGTTTGACAAATCATCATCAAAACTATAGGTCAACAATCTCTCCCTTTTTGATGATGACAAACAATTTATACATGAATATGAATTATAAATTGATAAACCACATATAAGCCAAACATGAAAAAATCATACATGAATAATCACATAAACCATATATGAATATAAACATGAAAAAATCATACATGAATAATCACATAAACCATATATGAATATGAATAAATATATAAACCATATGTGGATTCATATATGAATATGAATAAATATATAAACCATATGTGGATTTTTCTCCCCCTTTGACAACATCAAAAAGAGAAAAATAAAAATAGGAGCAACACTCCCCCTGCATATAAGCACAGATAAAAAACCAAGTGTATGCCAAAAACTCCCCCTGTCAAATTGAATAAATGACATCTAAAGAACATATATAGGAGCTAAACAATAATTATTCATCCAAAAAGCAACCATAAACAATATATAAACCAAAGAACTCATCATTAGCAACACATTTTCCACAAACAAAGCATGAAAATTGTTTCCACCATGCATAGTTCATAGAAAAGATAAACTAACACAATAAATCACAAAATATCACTTAAGCATCAGAAACTACATAGTTTTTCCACAGACATATTTTGTTCCACAAGACGGCAAACCATACATAAAAAGTCACATAGTTCCATACAAATATAGAGTTATTACACTCAAACATAAATATCAAGTTCTACAACTCAGAATGGAACATCACCATAAGCATAGAAATCAATAAAAACTCCAATAAGCAGCAAAATCAATCATCACCGTCACCATCATCATCACCATCACCATCACCATCACCATCAGAAGAGCCAGAGCCATCAGCAGGGCCCTCCTCAGAATCAGACTCAGAACTGTAAGAGGGATCCAGAATCCCGAGAGACTGATGCTGATAGGATAGAATGGTCCTAACATCCCTCTGGATAGTTGAGACTTGCTTCTGAACACTTGAGAACTGAGTCTCAAGACGATCCAGACGGTCACAAATATCAGAAGTGGATGAGGAAGAAGCTCTAGACCGGGAACGAGAAGATGATGACTGAATAGGATCAGATAAGGAACTGGAAATCTACATCCGGGAAAGTGAGACCTTATCAAAGAAGTCCTTCTTAGATTCAATTTTGGGTTCATGGGTGAGATCAACACCGAAATGTTGAAGGATAAGGGTGATGAAGGAACCAAAGGGTAGAAATTTGAAATGCTTCGATGCCATGTTTTTGAGAAAAACGTTTGCCCAATCTACTTTTATTTTGGCAAATATGGCATATACAGCATTGATCTTGTCAGAAGCAAAATGATCAAAACTATTGATTTTAGGAATCAAATTTTGAGCAATAATTCTAGCAATGAGTTTGGCATTTGGATTAAGAGAATTATTGTTCATTGGATAAGTGCAACCGGGCTTAAACATGAGGTGGTTCACAGCTGGATCATCAAGTTCAATAGACATAAGGTCAACATCACCTGTCGGGATTTTGAGAATCCTCGCAAGTTCGTTGGCAGAAAAAGAAATTGCAACATGTTTAACAGATGTATTAATGGTCTGAAGACCATCAGCAGAGGATATCACAGATAAGTTGGCATAAAACAGATAAACCAGAAAAGGATAATAAGGAACTTTACGTTCCTCATCTAACAGCCTGACCAACCCAACATCATGTAGAATGGTATGAGTGTCATACATGCCTAATTGATCAAATTTGATATATCTGGTTGGAAGAATTTTCAGTTTGCACAACTCCCTATATTTCTTAACTAGGGATTTATATAACAGAAATCCTCATAATGAGAGGCTACAGAAGAAGATGAACCAACATCAGATTTAGATCTCTTCCTAGGAGGCATGTTTGATTAGGGTTTTGAAGAGATATGAAATATAACAGAGATTTAAAAACCCTGGAAATAAAAAAATTGAACACAATAAGTAAACTGCCCTAGAATAAAAACCCTAGTTAGAGAATGTAATCACTAGAGCAAGGAAATGAAATCGAGAGATGAGAAAGAGATTGTTACCCAGCAACACCCAACTGAAATTGATGGAGAAGGAGCCGAAAGAGATCGCGGTCGATTGAAGCAGGCGACCGAAGAGAAATCGATAGATTTGAAAAAAAAAATTGAAATGGGGGAAAGATGAGGAGTCGGGTCTTAGAAGAGATGAAAGAAGGTCTAGGATCAGCTTAGGGTCCAGATCAATGGTGGTGAAGAATTCAGGTTCAAAACAGTTATCCATTAAAAAACCGAAACCTGATAAAAACAGAAATCGAAGCTAAAAAAATCTCTTGCAGTCGACCGACGCGGTTGACCGAAAAAACTTACAGAGACTTCGCCGGTCGACCGGGTCGGTCGACCGCGAGAAGATAAAGAGCACATGCAATGTAAAAATTAGATTTTGAGAAAATTTTCAATTTAGACCTTTAAGAAATTTGTTTTATAATATACCAAATGTTTTATAAAATATATATAAATGTTTTTAGCTATAAAATCATACAAATAATTTATTTTAGCTAAACAAAAAGAAAGATTTATATTAAAAAACCAAAAGCAAAAACAAAAACGAACAAAACAACAAAAAAATGATATAAAAATCATTTTGGTACCTAAATCATTTTGGTACCCAAATCATTTTGGTACCACTAAACTTTGGGACATGACCCCTATCATTTAAATCCAAGGTCCTAGGGTTATGAACCCGCTTGGGCGTGTTTTGTGCACCGATACGATCAAAGCAAAAATTGTAAACATGACCCATACGATTGCAATTTGTGCAATGTAGAGGTTTGAATGGTTTACGTTGACCAAAATGGAATGCACGTTGTTCATTTGCAAAAATAGATTTTTCTTTGTAATTATTTTGCAAACGAGAATTTCTTTTCACATCGAAACAAAACATGGCCAAATGACCAAAACGACCATAATAATCACATTTATACACATGAGCATGTTTATGATTTACACTATGTGTGTGTACATGTGTATGTGATGAAGAAGCTTGATGGGATGCACAATCATGAATAGGCTTGTCAATTTTTGGTGCATTATGACAAAATTGAGCTAAATGGCCTTTAAGACCGCAAATAGAACATTTGTGAATTTTGTCATACATATGTGCATAGTGAATAGGTTTCTTAGAAGAATTAACATTGAGCTTTGCACATAAGTCCATAAGCTTTTTATTATTAGCAATACAAGTGTTTAGTGTTGAATCTAAAGTAGATATTCGTTTTCTCATTTGATTCAACTCATCATTGTGCATACAAGCATTGCTACTAGAAGTAGGATAAACAAGATTACTCATCATAGATTTCAACTTATCTACTTCTGACATAGCATCACGTTTTTCATGAAGCAAACTAGCATTTTTAATTTTCAAATTTTCATTGCATTCTTTAAGAATTATATTTTCATTTGCAATAAAATTAAACTTAGTAGCTAGTGTTTCATGAATGGATTTCATATTAACATACTTACTCTTTACATCAATATAGCAATTGTGTAATTTTTCAAACTCAAGAGCAAGTTCATCAAAAGTAATAATATCATCGTTATCGCATACCTCACTAGGGTTATCACCTAGTGGTATTGTACATGGAGATGAGGCTTCCTTAGAACTCAAAGCGGGATTTTCCAACGCTTATTGAATAGCCTCCAATTTCCCTTCATGTGCTTTAATATATTTCCATAAGGAGTAAGCACTATCAAAATTAGCAAATT
Organism: Asparagus officinalis; assembly: GCF_001876935.1. Classification (NCBI taxonomy): domain Eukaryota; kingdom Viridiplantae; phylum Streptophyta; class Magnoliopsida; order Asparagales; family Asparagaceae; genus Asparagus; species Asparagus officinalis. Next base: position 32,268 of record NW_017972906.1, on the reverse strand, counting down.
TGTTAGAAAACGATGAGTGAAAAGCGTTAATCAAATATTCTAACAAAAGCTTATTCATGTTAAACAATCTTTTATCATTTTCACATCATTTGGATTTTTCCAAAATGGGAACAACATAGGCATCCTCAATAATTTCCCATAAATCAAATTGTTTAGATTGAACGAAAAGTTTGAATCTAATACGCCATTGAGCATATGGAAAAATATCCAAACGAGGAGCAATATTAATAGCATATCCTAAACAAGATGAATCATACATATCCATAAAGATGAAATGCAAGAAGCACAATGTAATCACAATTAGATTAGCACAAATACAATAACTTGGATCTTTAACTCAAGGCGGTTAGTCCTTAAATCAAGGAGCACCAAGCTCTGATACCAATTGTTAGACCCTAGAGGGGGGTGATTAGGGTCTTATGCTAATCTAATCCTAATTAATTACCAATTAAAAATTATGGAGATCAATTTATTCTTGCAAGAGATAGATATGAATAAGAACAATAAGAATAAGCACAAATAAGAATATACGTTAAGCAAAACACAAACACACGATATGTTTACGAGGTTCAGTCACCACGACCTACGTCCCCGCTCCTCACGTCGAGGAGATATCTACTATCACAATCCGGTTTGGAAGCCGGAACTTCTACACACTTGATTTACAAGATCACCGAAAACTCTCACACTACACAAACACTATGTAATCACACTTTACACACTAAGTGTAGGAACCTACCCCGTGTCCTCCTCCTCAAGTGCTCGGTTACAACCTCTCCCTAGGTTCGTCAACCGACGCCATTCCTATTGGATTCGACCTCGTCTCTCGCCTCACACTTCTCTCGGTGTACAAGTGTATTACAAGTAATTCTCACAAAATAAAAGTTAAATATAATGATTTGTTCTCAAATAACAAGTGAGAACACAATGAAGCTCACACTCACTAAATCACACCCCACAACCCACACTATATGGTATGAAAATATTAAGCTCAATAAGTGTGTGTGATAACAGTGAATAAAACTCAATAAATATAGCTAAATGAAATGAAAACGAAATAACAAGCTATATAAGAGTTTAGAAGACTTCTCAAACAAGAAGAACAGTAGATGATGATCCCAATAGGATTTGAAGGCAACTTCTTGTTGTAGAAAAGCTTCTCTTGAAAACAGATTGATAAAATCAACTTTAAACAGCTCTTAAACACACTTAAGATTTTGTTAAACACAAAACTTAGATTTCTTGGATATTTAGAAGGAGAGCAGCAATGGGGTATTTATAGCACCCCAATACATCAGCAAAAACATAAGTAAAAGACCAAAAAACTAATTTGAAAATAGCTGTAAAAACTAACCGTTAGAAGTGAACTGACAGTTCGGCGGTCGACCGGTGCGGTCGACCGCGAAGCACGAAAGTCTCTGGATGTTTTCACGGTCGCCCGCCACGGTCGATCGCGAGCACAAAAAAAGCCATGCCAAGGAAAAATACCATTGGCGGTCGACCGCGCCGGTTGACCGGAATCTGATATATTTCATATGACAGGTTTTTGGGCTATTTTGAAAATTCATTAAAAATATCAAATCAATTCCAAAAGTAGTGAAACTTTGGGGAAAGTTTCTAAATGATGAAATAAACATGTTTGAAAAAGAATTTTTGGAAAATTAATTTTCGTTTGTGAAAACTCCCTGTTTTTGAAAAGTGTTCAGAAAACCTGTTTTTCGTGAACATGAAAATTAACATAAGGCTTGCAAATATGTATATATATATATATATTATGCATGTATTATATGTATATAATGAATTATGAAAGAGCTGTAAACATAAGATATAAGATATTGTAACAACGTTTGATGAAAAACCATTTATATGATAGAAAACATCAAAAATCGTGTTAAGTGTACATATATTGAGCTTAGATCTAATCATACAATATATGTAAGTAAACTAAACTTATACCTAGGTAAATCCACACATATGAACTTGAATCTTTAACGCTTGATTGATGTGTGTGAAATACCTGTAAAGAGAAACATAAACACAAAACTAGAGAATATATTAGCTATAAATTATTTGACAAATCATCATCAAAACTATAGGGTCAACAATATTGTCTGATCAGAATAAAATATTCAGTTAAGACACTCTATTACATTATATTTGGTTTTGACCTCATTAAAGTAGGACCAGTTGAAAATAGATATGTACTGATCATATTGCATGTAATTTTTATGCTGCACATCCATGATTGATCATGTCATTTGATTGTATTGGTATATGTGATGGGTTTAGTCACGATAAATGTGACGAAGACCACTTTGATCCTATATTGATATTGTCAATGGACGAGATTGTTCGGAAATACCCTTATTTGTGATAGCAATTTCTGAGCTCATAAGGTTGTACACGTTTTAATGAAACATATAGTGCCCAAGTGGGAGATTGTTGGATTAAATCTAATTATGAGCATATATGTTACATTAGTGTATAATGCTATCTTTAAGACTAACCCACATAAAGTGATCAATCAATTTGGGTTAATGGGTATTTAAGTTCATCATGGGCTAAATGTGCAGATACCAGGTTGTAATTATAATTTGATGAGGGGCCAAATTATAAAAGTACAACAACTATAAATAAGGGGTTATGGTCCCTAATCTAGGGTTACATTCTCTATTCTTTTAATCCCTATCTAAAGAGATTCTAAAGGAGAGACCCTCAAGATTAGAAGATCAAACCCTAATTCAGATCCGTGCAAATTCATCATGGATTCAGGTATTACTTCCGCTCATTGTTGTGTTTGTTCTCTTAGAATTAATCATGGTTTTATGGATTAGATCTCAGTTTTAAGATCTAACAATAGCTCCATGAAGAATGACAACCAGTTCGAGGCAATCTAATTCAATAATAATATCTATCCAAAAATAAGAAAGGGCCAAGTGAAAGCTTGTAAGTATCGTGATGGCTTCAGCTTCAAGTATAGTCACAGGGGCTAGAAATGTGCTAGAGGTGCAAATATGGTGGCCAAGGTCGTCTCTGGCAATGGCTTCCCAATCCGAGTCATCAAACAGAGAGGCGGTATCAACATTAATCTTCATGGTGCAAGGAGGAGGAGCAAAACAAGAGAAGAGAGAATTAATTTTGAAAAGGGCTCTTGAGGGCGTCATACTTGGAGAGTGAAAAAAGATATAGACCTGAGTTCACATGAGAGTGAAATTAAGCTTTGGCTTTGAGTAATTGAAGGTAGCATTACTTCTAGCTTTCCAAATGTGCCAAGATATAATGGATGCGAATGCTGTTATAAGAATATTATGAATGAGAGCACTGAACGAGTCTTTCATCCAAGAATTCAACCAAGATGCGAAAGAGGTTGTCGATGGTGTCGTACAAACTTGACCATATCATTCGAGTGAATTGACAACTAATAAGGGGGTGGTCTAGCGTTTCGGTCTCAAGGTAACAAAGGGAACATAAAAGATCGATAGACATATTAATCTTCAATAAGTTGTCTATGGTGGGCAGACTATTGTATATATCTCTCCTAACAAACAACCGCACATAGGGTGAAATAGCTTTAATTAGTGAGAGCTTCAGAATAATCCTTAAAGCTGAGGAGGGAGGGTTTAAATGGGGGGTTAGATTTCATCCACAAAAGGTTGTAAATTTGCCTTGGTGGAAAAGGTTGGTGTGAAGAGACTGTGCCAAGTAAGAGTGTCAGGAGAGTGACGACCAACAAGAGTACGAAGGATGCCATTTGAAATAGGTTGACCAAAAGTCGTCCAGAGAAGATCCACATTCCAAGCGTGAGAGTTGGAGTAAATAAGGTCTTCACCCAAGTGAGATGGGTAGGGAAAGAGGCTGTTTGAGATCGGAACATATTGTTCGAGATATCATTAGTACTACCATCACCGATTATCCAGGAGCAACCCAGTTTGCTCTACTTTCTTCCACCAATAATGACTCGCCACATTGGTAAAATTGAGGACTTGGAAGAGATACACCATAAGTTTTCATTTTTGAGGTATTTGTCTGCAAGTATAGGGATCCAAATAGCCTTTTTATCCATGATAAATTGGCATGTAAGTTTGCTGAGGAGGGCCATATTAGAAACATGAGTGCATCTGATACCAAAACCCCCTCTCGCGAAGAACTTTGGCCTTCAAATCTTATGCCGAATAATAAAATGAGCTTTTCTTTGGTCAGGGCCATGATTGCACCAAAAGCTTCTATACAATCAATTAAGTTGATTGCAAATATTTTTAGGAAGAACAGATGGTACTTTCTTTTTCCAACTTGCAAGTGCCGACTGAGTTTTGGTAACTAGGTGATACAGATGTATCTTCTCTTCGGAAAAGTGATCCCCATGGGAGCTTGAGGATAGGTGATTCTCATTATATCTTGAGAATAGTGGTGTGAAGCGACACGGCAGAGCACAGAGCGTGGAACGAGACGGCGAGCAGCAGATTCGAAGAATCTAGATTTCAGCTCATGAGTCGACTCATACATGTACATGAGTCGACTCATCAGGTTGAGTCGACTCATGCCTGTCATGAGTCGACTCACGAAACCCAGCCGTTTTGTCAAAAGCTTCTGCTCGGTCGACTCATCAATTTATGAGTTGACTCATCAGTCATGCGTCGACTCATATGCAGTCATGAGTCGACTCATCGAGGTTTCCTGGGCAGACTTGGTTTCTGTTTTGAAGGAATTCTAGTTGGGTTTGGTTTTGGTTATTTACCAGATTGCCACCATGTTGTAAACCCTATAAATAGGGATTGTTTAGGGTTCTAAACAGGAGGTTAAAGTCTTAGATGTAGATCTAAAGGGTTTTAGGTCTAAGTGAGATCCTGATCAAAAGGATTAGGATTTAGATTGTGAGGATCTATGAGATCTTAGATCAGAGAGAGATTCTAATCTTTGTATTAGGGTTTAGAGAGGATTGAGAGGTTGTTCTCGATTCTAGTGAGATTGTGAGAGAGTGATTGTAATCTTTTCATACTCATAATCTAGAGAAGGTATTTTTCTTCGCCATACTGAATTGTCTTGTGTTTTAGTTGTCTTCTTCTCAACCCACCTTTTGGTAATTCTGCGACCAAAGGGTGCTCGCACGACAACTCGTATCACTAGGTCAGTAAAATCACAATTTTAACAGACCTTGGAGAGGATACGAGAACTCAAGTACTTATAATTCATATCAATCATATTAAAAATTGGATCGAGTAGCATCTACTCCTCTATACTTAAAAAAGAATCCAAAGAATTACTATTCATGCTATTCAAAGTTACTGTTTATACTACAGCATTACTGTAGCATAAACAGTAAATCAAATTTGCTCATCTATACTTGACTTTATTATTTATGGTACAATAATTTAGTGTATTATAAATAGTAAAGCAAATCAAATGTATTAAAACTTGGATCATTCTTAAGTATAAAGGAGTATATATGATTTCTAAATCAAATATATTAAAACTTAGATCATTTTTTAAATATAGAGGAGTATATATGATTTATAATTTTAAATATATAATAACTAAATTAAACTTATTATAACTTAGAAAAACATAAGTTTAAAATACAGTGTTTAAAAAAATATGGGCTTCGTACCAGTGGCGGATCTAGAGCCTTTTTAGTGGTGGTTCAAAATATGTGTTAATTTTTTTGTTCGAACGATATCCCTTTGATGCAATGATACTATAAAAACGTCCTTGTAAAGTTACATAAAGTAAATCTATTACATACAATTAATGAATGTATAAATTTTCATCCTAAGTAAACTAACTAAATCATTTGACATTAGCATACAAGCTTGGACTTAAGACTCTATACTTATGTGAGAGAGAGGGATGATGTGATACTAATTTCTTGTTAATTTATCTTCTATATTAAAGAAGCTTTATTATGTGAATTGTGAAATGTATAGTTTTTATGGAGGTTAACAATCAAAACAAATGGTAGATATATATTTGAGGTAGATATATATTTGAGGTGGGATTGCATAACAAATGGTAGATATATATTTGCAAAATTTCAGGTGGTTCAAGTGAACCACTTTGAACGTGAATAGGTCCGCCACTGCGCTTTTGCCACTAAATTTCTTTCTATTTCTCCATTTGTCCTGAAAGTCAAAGAAAATAGTATAAGCACAGATAAACCAGAAACTCCTGCAGAATAAAGATAGGTCCATCATATTACCACCACTGTTCAGATAACATAAGCAACTGCCAGTAGCGGACCTATTCATTTAGTAAAATTTCAGGTGGTTCAAGTGAACCATTTTGAACATGAATAGGTCCGCCACCGCTTCGTACTTTGCACGAGTGTCCACTAGTTGGGT
>NW_017972906.1:14544-25912 GCF_001876935.1 Asparagus officinalis | reverse complement strand
GGCCAAACCACTCCAGAGACAGCTCAGCCTCCACTCAGCAAACACTCGTCGTCAAACTCAAAGATAACTCCACGTGCTCTCCATCTCCTCGCTAAATCCCTCTCCAAAACCATTTCGCTCTCCCCCCTCTCTCTAAAACCCTCTCCTCTCCTTCGTCCCCCGCTGCCAAAATGTCCCTCTCCTTCACCCTCACCAACCCCAAACCCTTCTTCTCCCCAAACTCCCCCAAAACCCTAACCCTATCCCCCAAAACCCTAACTTTCTCCAAACCCTCATCATCAATCACCAAATGCTCGCCTCTTCGACCTCCGCGTCGACGTCATCGAGGCCGGGTTCCCCGCCTCCTCCCCCGACGACCTCGAGGCCGTCCGATCGATCGCCAGAGAGGTCGGGAATCAGGTGGATGAGTGTGGTTATGTTCCCGTGATATGCGGGCTGGCGAGGTGCATGAAGGGGGATATTGAACGGTCGTGGGAGGCGGTGAGGTTTGCAAGGAGGCCAAGGATTCATACGTTTATTGCGACGAGCGATATACATTTGGTGCATAAGTTGAATAAGAGTAGGGAGGAGGTGGTTAGGATTGCGAGGGAGATGGTGGCGTTTGCAAGGGGGTTGGGGTGTGTTGATGTTCAATTTAGCCCCGAGGATGCTGGAAGGTATATGCTCCGATTTTATCTCTGTTTGTGGAAATATTTGATCTTGAGATGTAGAAATGTCTATTTTGCTTGTTTATATGTACGGTTGCATTTGAATGTGGTATCAGGATGAAATTAGCAAAGAATCTAATCTTTATAGCCTGTTTGGATTTGTCCCCAGAGAAGGGAAGTTAAGTGAACATAGGATAAGTTAAGGGAACATATAAAAAGAATTTAGCAAGGGGAGACAAGGGGAACTTATTTCGTCCTGTTTGGGAAGTTTAATAAAGTGAAGGGAATGGAAGAGAATATATATAAATTTACATAAATAACCTTACATGTTATCAAATCATCTTTTTATTATTAGAAATTAGATATCAAATATGCGTCCATACCTATCTATTATTATTATCTTCATTTTCATCTTCTTGACATTATGGTTGGGAAGTATTAGGGAATTTCCACTACCAATATAAATCACATAAATGTGAAAAATATTGGAAAATAGTTAGCATGAAAAATAGTACGGAATATTCACATACCAACATAGAGAGCTTATAATCACATGTTCCTTTCAAAATGTGACCACCAATTCCATTCATGTTTTGCTATAAGCAACACCAAATTATCTAAAAAAGCAAGCTTGATTCAATTGCCATAACAAAAATTTGGCAAAAACATCTTACAATAGGGACATAATTCATATTACCAAGTTTTGCCATAACCACATGTTTCTAGCAAAATGTGACCACAAAATCTATAGCAAGTTTTGCCATAAGCGATACAAAATAAAACAAGTTTGTAATTGCCATAGCTAACCAAAATTTGCAATACAACTTATAAAAAGAGAGACTCATAATACCAAAGCATCACACCCTCACTAGATGAGTAGATAACAAGCTAATAACATGGTGGGGGTGGCATAGATTCTCAAGGTAATATCATCGTAAAAAGTTCCTTATGCTTTTCAGATGGACATCAAAGCAAAGCAAAGCTTTTAGATGCTTAGTTAGGAAAAGATATGCATGTTTAACTTGATCCTACTCAACACCAAGCTCAGGCAAATGATTCCAAACATCACTCCCTTTCATTGGAGTTAGGGGTGCTAAACTATTTCCGTATCCGAGTATCCGTAATCGTATCCGTTAGGATACAAATACGGTTACTCAAATCTATTACTAGTAGGATATAGTTATAAATATGGTTTTACAGTGAGATATTTGGCTCCTATCCGAAATATCGGAAAACATATTAGTCATATTGTTACGATAGTTTTAATTCTTAGATTATGGATTTGGGTTAATTTTGATGATCAAGATGTCTAATCTTAGCTTTTCAGATATAATGAACATACTAATGAACTCTTTTATATCACATAAACTATATTTTTTCAATACTATCTTGTTTTCTTATATCATTTTTGTATCTGCATGCATATTCACTTATATATCTGCATGCATATCCATATCCGTATCCGATTTTAGTGGATATGGATATGAATTTTTTCTTATCGAGGTATATCCGTGTTCGTATCCGAGATGGGTAAGGGGATGTAGATATGGTAAGTATCATATCCAAGCCGTATCTGGACCGAATGCACCCCTAAGTGGAGTACGTTCAAGAGCTTGTATGTGCGTATCGCCAATTGATTCAATTGCCTTGGCTATCGTGTGCATACCCTTTATTACAACAATAGAAATTTCATCCTTCAACCTTTTTGTTTTCTTTTGGGAATTTGCGGTTAACTTGGTCTCAGGGGTAATCACATGTTCATCTTCTTTGTCATTTGGGTCTTTATCATTAATCCCATTGAAACTCTCCAACAAAGTTTCATTTCTAAAAACCATACAATTAATGCCATCAATTGTATGAGGATCAAACTCATTAGTTGCAGTGAAAGCCCTCCTTTCTCTTATCTCGGCTGCAATTTCGGCATGTTCTCTAGTTGCTCTATCAGTTGCAAAAAACTCCTATAATTTATCATAAATTCAGATAGACTTGGTCCTCCACTTAGTAGTTTTCGGATGAAAACAGATTTGCATCTAACATTAGTTCATGTTTATGTGAAAAAAATAATAAAATAGTCCACTAAAATGGTGTTTCAACCTTGCTGAAACTGATCATAACAGTGTTTCAGCATGGCCGAAAGCCCGAAACACCAAGTTGATGCTGAAACACTGAAATTAGAGTTTCAGTATTGCTGAAGCACTAATTTCAGCAATCTAAAACACTAATTTCAAAGTTTCAGCATTGCGAAAACTCATTGATGCTGAAACTCTAATTTCAGATATTCAGCAATGCTGAAACTCTGAAATTAGTGTTTCAGATTGCTGAAACATTTCAGTGGCTGAAACTTTTAATTTACGCGTGTTAGCATTGAAAACAGTGTTTCAGCAATGCTAAAACTTTAATTTAAGCGTGTTAGCATTGAAAATAGTGTTTCCACATTGCTGAAACTCTATTTTAGTGTGTTGAAACTCTATTTTAGTTTTTCATCATTGCTGTAATATGGGTTTTAAATCATACACTTTTAAATCATCATATAATATCGTATCATATTATATCATATCATATCATATCATACTCCTTTAAAAGTGGGAGTCTAGATAATACTTTTCTTTCCCAAAATTTCCCTTTGCATGTCATTAAATTTAGTAAATTACATAACTAATGTAACTTATTATATCATTCTTAATAATTAAAAGTATCATATCATATCATACTCCTTATAAAAGTGGGAGTCTGGAAAAAACATTCCATGGACAAAAAAACCCTTGATTATTTTAAATATTACATTGTTATCCTATCCTAATTAATATAAATTTAATTATCTATGATAATTAGTAAATAGAAAAAGTTGTTATCCTATCATAATATCTTTGAATTAGGAGATAAGGAATTTACAATCAGGAGTTAGTTTTTTATCTTTAAATTGAGTTATCTAAAGTGATCAGCAAAGAGATGAAAAGTTGTTATCCTGTTCTAATATTTTTTAAATTACAAAATCATGTTTAAAGATAAATATTTGATATGTAGAAGTTTTTTTAATATTTAAAGTTTATTGTCTATGATAATTTGTACAGAGACAAAAGGTTTGCAAATATGAAACTTTTGAGGGTATGTATGTAATAATCCTAACTTCATTTTTTTAGTTCATACCAAGTTCTTTTTTATTGGAAAAACTCCGTTTAGGGGTTATGCACAAACTTGATTTTAAACTAAACAAAAACCCATTGTGTGTAAGCATTGAATTACATTTAGGCTCATCTAAGTTTATAAGCCTCTATAGACATTCCTTTTAATAATATTGTTATCATAATCAAATTGTATCAATTGTACAAGCGTTTTGCTTGTGCTCGCGTGTAGTTTATAATTTTTAGGGTATGTAAATTTTGGATTTTTGAGGTGGTGGTTTGTAAATTTCAAATTTTAGAAGGGGTTGTTTGTAATTTTTAATTTTTGCATAGAGCTACTTATAACATTCAAATTTTTCGGATCATTGTTTGTAATTTTTGAATTTTTATGATCTACTTCAATTTTTAATTTAGAGGACCTTTTACAATTTTAGATTTTCAAGGGGCGTTTGTAGTTTTTATATTTTTCAAGACCTTGTTTGTAGTCTATAATTTTTAAATTTTAAAGGGTTTTTTGTAGTTTTTACATTCTTCAGTGGATTGTTTGTAGATTCATATTTTTAGTGGTGGTTTGTATTTTCCAAGAGTTATTTCTAATTTTACGAATTAATCTACAATTAGGAATGATTTTGGATGTACATATTAGACTTTAGGAATAATGTTCATCATGTAAAATTATGGAATAATGGCCTTATGAGATTAAGTGAAAAAAAAATCAAAATGTATTGGAGGATTTTTAAAAATTTTCATACTTAGTGGGGTTTCCAAAAATGTGTCAAAGGATTGAACTTATTTGACATTTATCCTTTAAAGAAAGTGGGTTTTAAATATATACACCAAGATTTGGTATTTTTAAATTGCCCATAAAATCATCATAATTTTAAATACCCCAAATTGCTTCATCCCCTTAATTTTGCCCTTCAACTTGATAACCGATAAAACATCAACATAGAGTATCCCGTTAAATTAATGAGGATTTCTTAAAATGACTAATCTATCCTCAAATAAATTAATTTATTAATTTAAATGAAAGATTAATATCCATTTATATCTTTTTCAACCCAACATTCTATGCACTAGATGATGACAAAGCATGTAATATACCTTCTATTTTTTCCTTCTCGTCAAAATTTTACAGAAATCTTCCATTCGTGAATCCAAGTTATTGCCAAAGAATCCATGATGAAGCAAGTCAAAGACATTAAATCTTATTTAGCTTTGAGAATTCTATTGATTACATGTTAGAAACAGAGAATTTGCATTACTAAAACCCTGCGAAGCATCCGCTTGATGTATTAATCTATTAAAATGAATTCAGAGTGTTTTCTTTTTTTGGATAAAGAAGATGAAACTCAACACGACCAAATTTTAGTATTTGAGAATTTAATGGATTTGAACTCCTTGAGTTTTAGTGTATTATAGTTTCTTTTTTATTTTATTTTATTAACTATTAAAATAGGGACATTGCGGTAATTTAATCCTAAAAGTTGCTAAAATTTTAGCAAAGTTTGGGAGAGGGGTAAAGTCGAGGAAGTAGACAATTTAAGGAATTAATTTAGATTTATGATGATTTTAAGGGGAATATTTAAAAATATCTATAATTCAAGCGGTACATATCAAAAAAATCCTTTAAAAAACTAAGGCCAGAGTAAATTTTTTAAATGGTGTGTTAATAGTAAACTATAATAATTAAGATATTTATATTTTTATTATAAATAATTATATTTGATTAGGATTACTAAATATTTGACTATAATTAGTACTTTCTAATTATGAATAGTTTAATTTAACTCGTTATTGCTGGGTCTCCATCATTGCTCTTTTGGTCGCCTCCCGTTGTCTTCCAAAGTGCCACCGAAAATATTGTCGTTTAAACCCATGAACAACTTCGTCGCTGTTGGACTGCTGCTTGCATAATTGAAAGGGAGCTTGATCAATTCATAGGTAATAGCTATTTGGTTGTATCAGCCCTCTCCTGCGCCATACCTGAACTTGCAGCTGTCAATCCTTTATTTTCACTTAAATACCCTATAGTTTCAACTAGGTTGCACTGATATCCTCACTTGTGTTTGTCAAAACTTATATCATTCTTAAGTTTTGAAACTCATTTGTATACCCTCACTTGTTTATTGTGGCACCTATATTTCCTAAAGTTTTTAAAGCTTGTATTTAAATATCCTAAAGTTTTTAGAACATGCACTTACATACCCTCAAACTTGCATAACTGAGGGTATTTAAGTGCAAGTTTGAAAAACTTTTGGGCATTTAAGTGCATGTTTTAACAACTTTAGGGTGTGTAAGTGCTATCAAAAAAAATTAGGGTATATAACTATAAGTTTTAATAACTCTAGGGTATATAAGTTTTGTCAAAAACAATTGAGGGTATATAAGTGCAAAGTAGTAGAAACTATAGTGTATTTAAGTGCAACTAATCCCTTTTGTCCTAAAATTTTTATATACAGCTTTACGAAATTATCTACATTATATGCTAAAACTCTTTTCCAACTTTGAGTTGTAGATATTTGTTAGCATTTATCTACAAGTTATTAATTTGATTATTTAAACTTACATTATACAAAAAACGTAAACAGTATGAGTTGAATGCACTCCCTTTCTCCATACTTTGTAACTTAAAAGTTAAAATGGTCTATTGTGTATAAAACTTCTTTGTTATATTAACTAGCTATTATATTTCACCAAAGAAACTTATATTGGTTGTAGATATTGACACGTGCAAAATACCCTTTAAGCTTTCCTATCTTACTTGACATGATAATATGACAATGAAATAAAGGAACAATGTCATTTGAAAATGGCTTATTTGCATTTAACACCCTATATTTTACTCTCCTTTGGACTTGTATATCTTCATTTGTTTGGCAACACTTATGTATCTTAAAATTTATTAAATTTGCACTTTAATACCCTTAATTACATAGATGTGAAAATTTCCCCCTAAAAATCCCATGCGACACTTACATGCTAATTTAGAACTTTTTAACCCTTATGTTATGTTAAATTTAATTTTAAAACTACAATAATTCTATTTTAAATAAGATTTTAATAGGTTTAATAAATCTAACAAATATTAAGAGTTAAAGTATTCTAAAATTATTATATGAATGTCAAATTAGAATTTTCAAGGGGAAGTTCTCACGTTTGCCTAAATGAAGGTTTTAAAATTCAAAATCTGAAAACTATAGGCATATAAGTGCTGCCAAAAACAAGTGAGGTTATATAAAAGCAAAGTAGGGGAAACTCTAGGGTATCTAAGTATAACTATAACTTTGGATTCATATGATACCAATATTTATATTATGTTGTATTAATTAAATATTTTATTTTTTTTACTTTTTTACATTGAACAGTGCAAAGTGTCGTCATTCTTTATTCAATATTTGCAAAGGTGCTATGTTCTTAATATATTTCCTACAAAATATTGTTGGCTTTTTTTTCTTACTAGGTTTCGACATGTGCAACACATGAAATATATAAGGAGATTAAATTGAAAAAAGGTAATGCAAATATCATTTGAAAGGTAATAAAAATTGAGACAGTAATATTGGTTGATATTAGATGAATGTTTTTAGTTTACTATGATTTGTGTGTCGTAGATGGTTATTTAGCAAATAATTGAAACGAACAAGGTTTTACTCGTAGAGATAGCCGTAAAAATTTAACATATTTTATGGTAACAATATATTATTTCACAACCTAGTTATAGTAAAGAAATATAAAATAAACAATTAAGATATTTGGCCACGTGCATCCCAATTAGTATAAGTAATACAAAAAATAATTATCTTTTACCTCAATTAGCCTATCCCAAACCTCAGATTCTGCACTCCACATATTTGTGTGTTCCGCTTACAAGTAAAACTACTCTGAACAGACTTAAACAAATCATAACAAATTGTATATTTTGACTTCATATACTTCATATGATTCTTCACTTTTTTCTTGTCAAATGGCTTATTAGGAAAGCTTACTTTGAGTTTGGCCACAATTCATTGTAAGCTGTTGATATAAAATTCTCGTCAACTAGATTCCCCAGTACATGTTGATGTAAGTAAGCAACAATTAGCTTATCTTCCATATTAGGAGTCCATATCAAAGTATCAACGTTCCTTTCTCAAGAAGAATCACCTTCCACATTCCTCCTCTCGACATCCTTTAATTCACAAATAATATTAGAAGGAATTAAAAAAATTATTCACAATTTAACTATTGAAAATTATAAATGAGAGATGATATGAAGATCACGAAAAATAAACCAATATTAATGCTTCCAAAATATATGATTAAAACGACATTAGTCTAATAATTATCAAGTACAACACAAATGAAGATTATAGCCCAAATAGAGAGTACAAATCAAACAAATAATGAGCATGACCAAAATTAATCATTGATTGTAATCTTGCCACACAGCAGTTGCAATGCCATCTCTTTTCCACTCCTCTCTACGATCATCTTAATCATCATGTACATCATCCTCTTCTAATGGAGTTTCATCATGTTCCTCTTCCCCTTTTAGAAAATCATTTGGATCGACACCCCTTAAAAAATTATGCAAAATGCAACAAGCTAAAATGATCTTGTTTTGTATCTGAGCACCATAGTTTGATTAATTTAAACTTGTTATAATGAGATATCTTTTTTTAAGACACCAAATGCTCTTTCAATGGCATTGCGAAGCAAGGTTTTAAATATCGGCCGATAATCCGATATTATCCCTGAGTTATCGGTTTTGAGAGCTTTCCGATAGGACAAGTTGGAATTTAAATCGGTTATCTTTTTTTAGGGTTTATCGGCAATAATGCGACGATAAAGGTGATTATCGGCCGATATTAGCAGCTCTAAAATCGAAATTATCGGGTCACACTATTAGGTTGTGATTTTGGGTAATGGACAGTTTTTGAGTGAACTTGAAACCCGACACGACCCGTTCTTTACAATAAAACTTAAACTCGATTAAATAGCCCTAATCCTCTGTTCTCTCTCCCCTCATTTGTGCGGTTGTGCCCACTGTCCTAATCATCTGACTATTTCTTTTTGGACTCCATCGACCTTGACGCTCGCCTCCGCCGACTTCGACGCTCGCCTCCGCTCTTCTTTGGACTCCGTTGACCTCAACGCTATCAACTTCGACGCTGCTCTCTCATCAACATTAACTTCATCGACTTGACGACTTCGACTGATGTTGTGCTCTCTCCATCGACGCCATCATCAACTGATCTGATTGACTCGACGACGTTGAACGATACTGAGCTCTCCATCGATGCCGAGCTCTCTCCATCGATGCCATCAACTGTGACTTCGAAAGTTTGACTTGGACTCTCCATTGACGCCACGCCCTCAACACAACTTCTGAAGTTGTAGTAACAAATAATATTCACCATTTAGTTGTTTTTTTCTCTAGTTATTTAGTGAAGGTTGAGAGAATGAAAGAGTGGAGTATGGTTAGATTACAATTTGGGGTATTATATTATATATACACAACATACGGTATATCACTCCGATAAATACTACTTATCCCCGATATATCCCCGATTTCCACTATCCGATAAGGAAATTGACCGTCCGATAAATCCCCGATAACCGATATTTAAAACCTTGTTGCGAAGCGATGCATGTCTTAGGCTAAATAATTCGCATTGAGTTTTTTGGTGGATTTCTTGAATACTTATTCAAATGATAGTGTTCCCTGTCTATAAGGTGGAAGTAACTCACTTCATAACATGCATCTGGCATCAACAAGACACAACTTTAGACTTTTTATTAGCTCATAATTACCTTGAAGGATCTAAAGTGGAAATTGTCTTCGTAAATCATTTTTAATTATTCTGGAATCAGATGTAGTTGCTTCCCATTTAGGCAAAATATAAGTGAATTTTAAGTCAAAGGTGCATGCCGCCAACACATTTTGTGTGGAATAGTCTTTCCTACCATGATATCTAGGGTCATCGGCAATAGAAACTTTTACTCAGATATGTGTGCCCTCAATTGCCCCAACACAATCCTGATATCATAGACATTAATTAAAATCTAATACATAACAACCTATATAAAGATTAGAAGTGAAGGAAGTTATCATCACCTTGAAATAGGGATGGAACTTTGGATTAATATCTCTGAAGGATCTCATGATCTATCAGGTTGTCCAAAAAACATCTCTTCCAACTTTATCATAGCTCTTAAAACATTATCAAATGACGATTCAATACTCTTTCCAAATTGACCAAATATCTTACTAACTTCACAAGTTGTTACATATATAAAATTTTTACAACTTGTTCTTCAATAGTAACCCTTCGAGTTGGTAAGCCCACTGTTCCTCTCTAATATTCCACACAATTGATTAAAGGCCGGTGGATTCATTTGGATTGTTTCCCGACATATAACTCTTTGAGATATTATTTCATGCACAACATCTTTTACCTCTTTAGGTTCTTGAGGTTCAATATTTAATCTCCTAATCCTTTCTCTTCGGCACATAAACCAATAAACAAAATGCAAATAGCATATCTGATTGCAATAGTACATGTTTGTTGAAATTAGATCCACACATCCATTATTTGTTCAATAAGTTAAAAGAATTTACAACTAAGACAAGGAGTTAAAAAAATTATAAGTTTATTATAAACACACTTATATATTTACATAATTTATTTTTTTATGCTAATATGATTTGGACACATTTAACACCTACCACAACAATTAAAATTAATAGAAAATTGTATTTGTTATGAATTGCCAATGACAGGAGCGAATACAATTCTATATTCTCCATTTTAATTTTCACAAAAATATGTGAATGTAAGTCCCACAAGTTTCTGAAAGAGGTTCCACCCATTACATGAAGTAAATAGAAAAAGGTGAGATTTCAAATACAATTACTCAAAATAGAAGAGATACAATTCAGTAATGTAAGTTAAAGTAGTAGTAAAGTAACAATTTTCTTGAAAGATTAGCACTTCCTTAGTTTTACAATTTCAGGTGTCAAAAGTATCTTCTTGAATACAATAAACCTTAATTTATAAAACGATAAATTTATTCAATTTTATATATGTATGATTAATTAGGCAGCTCCAGTTGGCTTTCAATCAGAAAATGGCAATGAGGACTAATTCCATGGAGGACATGATCTTTAAGAAAGTAAGGAGGCCAACAAGATCATATATTTCTGATGTCAGGGAGACAATTAGTGCAGGAAATGGCAACGTAATGCCAATCAAAGAATTTTATGATAAAAAATCAATGAGATTTCAAGGGTTTCTAAAAAATATAAATTGGCCGACAGACAGATGACAACTAAGGCGCTGACGGCAGATGAGAGAACAGCGGCGGGCAAAGAAATAATAGTGGTTGAAGGATTGATGTGGGCAGTGTGGATGCAGTCACTACGCAAGGAAAGAATGACAAAGGAAAGAGAACGAGTGGAGTGTTTTATTCCGTTCCGTAGGGTTCGTGAGAATTTTACTCAACTGTTGGATTAGATCTTAATAGAGGGGTAAATTTGTCTCTCCATCAATTCTTTTTTTAGCAGTTCTCTTCACCCTGGTTACACTCCAATTTGTGGAGGAACAGAATATTGGA
>NW_017972906.1:13164-14534 GCF_001876935.1 Asparagus officinalis | reverse complement strand
GTAACTTTTCAAACAAGGGTACTGGGTCCCCTAACTTCCCGTACCCGTCATTACCCCAAATCCAAAGTCCTTAGGAATGTGGTAGGACTTTGAGATAGTTCCATCAAATATTAGCTTCAAAAGCCGAATAAGTCATTTTTTATGTGTTATGACAAATGCTTAAAAAAGCGGAAGCGTTAGGCGAAGCATTAGACCTTTTAAAGAAGCAAGGTGTAAGCTTTAAAGCGTGCGGTGTAATTTGTAAAAACTATGACTATATAATATATATGGTATAATAATTTACAAATATATACATTAGTAACATTACATTCATGTCCTCTATAGTAAATAAGAATAAGAATTAAATATGTGAAATATGCAAACTACACACATGCATGACATATGTATCTTAGTTACACTCAGATGGTCATATTGAAGGTACATATGATCATTTTAATATTAGCAAAAAGTTCTTTAATATACTCCTATCTTGTCTAAATTGTGACCCTCAAAAGAGAAGCACTTAATGAAGCATGAAACACACATCTCAGTTATGCTTTAAGTGGTGAGGCATAAGCTTCAAGGGATAAATAGTTTCTCTTGAGTTTCAAAATATTTACCCTTCAAAATGTTTGAAGCGAGTTTCAAAAAAACTTTTTCAAACATTGATTATGACTCATAGGAAATCTTGATAGTTGATATTCGTATTGGGAAAAAAAAGTGTGATGATTTCTAAACAAACATATAGGCATTCTGCTTATGATATCATACTTATGAACATCAATGTACCAAGGGACAACAAATTAAGCATGTTGGAGCTGTATGTGATTCAGTCTTGTATTTGACTGTCGTAAGTTGTCATGAATTTTGAGTTAATTTCCTTACAGTATGCATAACATAATAGTTCTGTTCCTTGTAGGTAGCAAAATGACTAGTAGTAACTTGTATGAGGAGAATTTTAATTCTTGTTGTTGAGCATTGTTTTGATCAACTGTCACTCTTTCATTGTGCCTCTTCTTCAGGTCAGACCGAGAATTTCTTTATCACATTCTTGAAGAAGTTATTAAAGCAGGAGCAACAACTGTCAATATTCCCGATACAGTTGGTTACACTCTTCCTTCTGAGTTTGGTCAGTTGATTGCTGATATAAAAGCTAACACACGTGGCATAGAGAATGCAATCATTTCAACACACTGCCAAAATGATCTTGGTCTTGCAACAGCTAACACGTTAGCAGTATGAGTTTAACTCTGCAAACTTGTAGATAACTTCTTCAATGAGATCTGCACTTTTATGTATGCTAACTTTCTGTGTAATTCAATTTCAGGGTGCTTATGCAGGGGCAAGGCAATTAGAAGTTACTGTCAATGGTATTGGTGAAAGAGCTGGAA
>NW_017972906.1:0-13154 GCF_001876935.1 Asparagus officinalis | reverse complement strand
ACTTAGATTCTCCTAAAATTTTTGAGAAGGATCAAGGAAACATCTTGTAGTTAACCGTTCTAGGAAGGAGTAGTGTTATTGTAGTTGAGAGTACCTTTTTGACCCAGGGAACTGTGTGAAGAGAAGGGTTTAGTCACCTGACGATAATTCTTTTGTTTTTAGCCCAGAATTATATTCTTTTAAAGTCTTTATTTATATGCTTTAAAAACAATATTTTTTTTATAAATAATTAGTTTCATGCGTCAACATTTTCGATTGGATTCTGTGTAGGTTGTCATGGCCATACAGTGTCGTACAGAACAAATGGGAGGGCTTTATACTGCGATAAACACTAAGCATATTTCAATGGCAAGTAAGATGGTAAGTTTTCCTATTTCCATGTGAGAAAGTATGATCAGTTCCTGCAAATGTTGTTTAATATGTATATAGTTTTTATTGTAGGTGGCAGAATACAGTGGGTTGCAAGTGCAACCACATAAAGCTATTGTAGGAGCCAATGCTTTTGCTCATGAAAGTGGCATTCACCAGGTATTCAGCTCTTAGCAATGCAAAGTATATGGAATGTAATTCTTGAAGAATACATAACTTTATAAAATAATCCTTGTGATAGCAGAAAAATAATCTCTTTTGTTGCAAAATAATTGGTATGAATAGGTTATATTTTCGAGCATTGCATCGCGTCAAGGGTGAAATTTAATACTTATAACACTTTGCAAAGAGAGGATTATTATGGTCTTCAATATTCTTGCCTAATGATTTATTTTGGGTTTACGGTTACCCAGTTGCTTTTGTTGCTATTTCTTTTGGTTGCCTTCCTCCATCCATTGAATCTAATGACCTCTATCTATATAGTTATGTTGTCATCCCCTTCATCACTTTGGTTTAGACACGTGAGTTTGCTTGTCCTTTACATTGTGTTACATCAGAAAAAGATACCTCAAATGTTTATTTCCTCTCATATCATATACTGCTGTTTATTTATGATCATTTTGCCTAAACTAAATTTCTTAACATGAATGATTGTAGGACGGAATGCTCAAATTCAAAGGCACTTATGAGATTATGTCTCCTGATGATATTGGATTGTCTCGGTCAAATGAATCCGGTATTGTTCTCGGAAAGCTCAGGTAAAACGTGTTTTGCTAACTGCTTGTTCCTTTCATTGGCCGTTGTTTTTGAAGATGCTCAAATCTTGTCTGGTGCTTGGGTACTTGCCTTTCAAGGTTCACAATATTCCTTAATTTCTGTAATATTTTTTGAAATATTCATGTTTGCTGTTGAGTACAAGCGTACTTCCCAATTCTGTAGTCAAGGTTATCGATAGCAGATAGCGTCGCGTAGCGGTGAGGCATCACTAAGGCTATTTCGGGCTATTACGGCAAAATAGCGGTAAAAAGCGCAAAGTCAAATAGCTGTCTAATTTAGATATGTATAAATACTAAAAAAAGAAAAAATAAAGAAAAATCTAAGAAATTTAAAAGTACATATTGGATGATTTAAAGAGATCTTAAACATGAAATAGACATGTAATCATCACGTAATACCGAAGATGACTGGAGGAGTTAAAAAGTCGTCTTCTTCGAGAAGAAGAGCTTAGGGGTGATAGGACTGCCTTAAGAGGAGCTCACAGTGAAGGAGGTGAGAGGAAGTATCAAGGTAGGTGCCAGAGGTTATGAGAGGTGACGGGAGTATGCTGAAAATCACAAGAGACGGTGGAATGCAATGGTCAATGATTGAGTTTAATTTTAAAAAAATAAGCCTCAAACCGTTTTTAAATAACAGTCAAAAAACAAATTTCGAATGCAATCGCTCACTATTTACTGTTATGACACACTATTGACCGTTTTTGCGAACAAACATATTTCGTAATATGTCACCATTATTGCGCGATAGCGTAGCGTGCAATAGCGTCGCGGGAAGGGACCGCTAACGCTATTAGCGCCGCTATTGCGGGGCTATTTACCGCTATTTATAACAGTCTGTAGTAACTTACGAGTTTGTTGTTCTGCTATCCCACCAATGAATTATTAGTACAGAATGTGCAGTTAAAAACTGGTGAGCTATTTTGATCTATGGCCAATAATGTTGGGATTGAGTTAAGCTACCCTGGGGCGGGGGGTCGGGGTGAATAGGGTTGCATCGAAAAGGATGTTATTTTTAAAAAGTTTTGCAACTAAATAAATGGAAGAAAACAACCAAGCAAACAATCAAACACAAACGCACGATTTTACGTGGTTCAGCATATGCCTACATTCACGGACTTCACCCCAGTGAAATCGATCTACTATATGAGAACGTACCTAACTCCCAAGTTCGTCAAAGCTCGTACATCTGATCATACCTGATCTCACGAAAGCATAAAGCATGATATAACTCTCGGATACTCAATCTATCCCAAGACTGAGAATGCTCGCCGAATCAATTCACGCTTGATCAATGGGTCAAATTGAAAAAGATTTAAGATAAAAATATGTCCCTAAACAATTGAGTTGATCTTTAGTAGATGATGCTGATGTCGCTGCAGAGATCCTTTCTGAGTTATGGCGTGGACATCTTCTTCAAATCACAGGATAATCAAGAGGAAAAGACCAATCAATCTCTCCAATGAAAAACCCTAGCTTCTCTCTTTTCTCTCTCTCAAAAAGAATAATCTCCGCAATCTCTCTTCTCTCTATCCTCTAATCTGTAGGAAAACAGCCCTGGAGATGTATACATAGATAACTCGAAGAAGTGGTTCAGCCCAAACTTGTTGACCAGGCTCCTGGTCCTGACCACCAGCTGCCTGCTCTTGCATCAGCCGCCTTCTTGAAGTTCCAGCCACCTCTGTAAAGGATATCCAAAAGTCCGTTTTCTATTTTGCCAATTTCAGCCGCCTGGACTTCTGTTCAGCCGCCTCTGAAGATTTTCTGAAAGTACCACATTCTGTCTTGTGATTTCAGGCTTCAGCTGCCCGAAGTATATGACCAGCCAGCTGATCTGTTGCTGATTATTATGTGTATTGCTAAAACCTTCATAACTTGAACTATACAACTCTAAATTGAGTTCCGTTTGTTTCTGTAGATTCGTAACAAAGAGACGGTCGCTCTCATGTTCAAAGTTAATTTTAGCTTCTGATATCTTTCCAGGATTAAATGTGAACTTGTATAACCTGCAGACTTCATCTCGAATCACCATCAAATATATTTGGACGTTTGCTACTAATCAAACCAAGTTGATTGTGTGATCAACATCCAACAAATGATGTTTAAAACCTAACAAAACTTGGTGCGAGGATTTTTGAACTTTTTTGAAGATTCGGATTAAAATTTTAAGTGGTTCGAGTCCTTCCGAAGGATCCTTCTTCCCCTGCTCTCTCTGAGTGTGTGCAGTGGTTCAAGTCCTTCCGAAGGATCCTTCCCCCCCTGCTCTCTCTGAGTGTGTGCACACATGCATGTGTGTGTGTGTGCTGTGCATGCATGTGTGCTGTCAGGCACCAGTGTGCCTGTTTTTCAGATGTTCTGCCAATTTTACTTAATGATTTGAATGCAAATTATGGGTTTACATATGTTTCATTCATCTGTGATTTTGAAAGTTATTCTGTAGGATATGAAGCGCAATATTTCTTACTGTTTTGACGACTCTTTTACTGTTGTCTTTGCAGTGGTCGCCATGCTTTGAAATCTAAGCTTTCTGAGGTAAGATCTGATTGCGTACTTTATAGTCTTTTGTAACTGGCTTTTACAATTATTGACTACCTGTATAAACGTCATTATTATTTATGATTTTTAGCTAGGTTATATAATAGACGGGAAGGAACTTGATGATGTGTTCAAGCGCTTCAAAGAAATTGCAGAAAAAAAGAAGGTAAGATGAATCTCTAGTATCCTAAATTGATTGGTTTTTTCTTCTTACCACCCTATTCTGTTTTAAGGGTATGAGAGCATGTTCAAACAATACCGAGATGCAGAATAATTTTAGAATGCATGCTGTATGTATTTCAAAGCATTATCAAAGAGCAAAACATGGATAACACAACCAGTTTGATTAAAATTCTCTTTATGTAACCATCAAGTGAGATTAATTTAACAGCAAACTTCCGTTAACAACCAAGTCATTCTTGCATAACCATCTACAGAATCCAAGACATTCTCATTATGAGGACCCAAATATCAGTACGTGTCGTTTCTAATGAAGAATTAGATCCAATTTTACCTCTAGGAGGAAAGAGACAATATGATGTCATAATTGACATGACACATTGCAATTGAGACACTGTTGCTGACTACATCTATGAACTAACAACATTATTGGCCCCATGAACAATATATTACCATTATTGAGCACTTCTAGGAGACTGAGGAGCAAGCCTAATATGATATGTAGAAATTGAATAATGGGCTTATATTTCTCATGCATTTCTTGATGTTATCTTGAATTTCAAAATCTTTCTTAATTTTGCGGTTGAACTTTTTAAGTCCATGTGACTTATTTGATGACATGGAGTAGTAGACCATCCCTTTTATGTTACATTGTAATTTTTTGGATTTAGTTCATCAATAATAATAAATGGCTAAGAAGGTTAGGTTCTTTCATCCTTCTAAGAAACGTGAGCATTTCCATCTGAGATGACGCTTTATATTTAATGGACATCTGATGATTCTGATCCTTGAAGTAATTGACATACCCTTCAATCTGCATCTCGTGCTTCATTTTTACAAGTTTCTTTTTTGTTTCTTTTGCCTCCATGTAGGTTGGAGTTGCCGACTGTTTAATTAAATATTTTCATGTAGTTAATGAGATAATCCTTTAAAATACTTTGTTTGTGACAGCATATATCTGATGATGACATAGAAGCACTGATTACAAATGAGTTATTTCAACCGAAAGTCATTTGGTCACTTGGTGGTTTACAGGTGAGGCTCTAAGCAAGTTATATTACACTGATGATTTTGTATATGTATGTAATTCTTGTTGGGCCTTTGTGATTTGTAAGCACAGGTTACCTCTGGTTCTCTTGGCCTCTCTACAGCAACCGTGAAGCTTGTTACAGCAGATAATAAAGAGAAGATTGCATGCTCAATAGGAACAGGTCCAGTTGATGCAGCTTATAAAGCTGTCGATAGTATAGTCCAGGTGATTAGAAAATAGTAGTCTTTGCTTTTCAATTGTACAGAAAATCTTTGTACACCCCCCATTCTCAAATATATTTATAGCTGTCTTGAAAATATATTTATATCTGTCTTGAATGTAATATTAGTATGGAAGTTAAAAAAAAAAGTTTCGAGAACCTTCTTTTAGGAGGACCTTAATATCATCATATCCTCATTTATCAACTATCATTTATATCCGGCTTCTGACAATGTAATGAAGTGGCTTAAGCTGTATAACCAATGACTAACTAATATTCTGCGCTTTGAAGTTACCTAATGCATTGCTAAGTCATAAAGCAACCTTTTCTTTAACTAAACAAGATGGCTATGATAGTACTGCGTGTTATATAAGTTAGGAGAAGATGCCTCCTTCTAGCACTGCATTGAATTAGAAAATGCTTTCTTTTTCAGATTCCAGTGACCCTTCTAGAGTACTCGATGAATGCAGTCACAGAAGGTATAGATGCAATTGCCTCAACAAGAGTACGTATTCGTGGAGATGACAGCCCTTTATCTACCCACGCCATGTCAGGAGAAACTATCCGTACTTTCAGGTATTTATATAACGTTTTAATACTATATTCATGTCTTATTATTAGCAGCGAAAGGATGAAAATGACTCGAAGGATAATACTCTCACTTTTTATAATTGGGGTTAATTTCATATATACCCATTTAATCTCAATGTTTTGAACTTACTACCCCTGTAGTGTCATTGTTGCAGATATTGTCCCGGAGATTTTTTTTATTCATTTTACATCAAATAGCCTAGCTAATTTCACCTAGAAACAATAGTAAATTTCCACCAAGGATAAAATGTCCAAAAAAAAAGGCCCTAGGGTGTCTGCCACAATGGAACTATAGAGGTAGTGAGTTCAAACAATGCTACTACAAGGGGTCTACGTGGAATTAACCCTTTATAATTTGTAATGTTTTTTGAACGCGTGCCTTGTTTCGTTTTCCTGCAGTGGAAGTGGAGCAGATGTGGATGTTGTGGTTTCAAGCGTTCGTGCATATCTGAGCGCATTAAACAAGATGTTGGGTTTTAGGGACAGGTCTTCGGGCGAAAGTACAAAGAATAGTAAAAGGGTTATGGTTCAGAGTGGATAGAATTTTCGTTGTGGTAGAAGAAACGGTCTAATTTATGATCTCAAGGGAAGCGTTTCATCTCACTTTCAAGTTTCAAACTGTAGGGTAGAGTGGGTTTATGTACATGACAATGTACTTTTTAAGTGTTATTTTAGTTCTAAAGTTTAGTTAGCCGTAGTCCCTGCTTTTGTTTAGAGAATTAATGAGGTTTGCTTAATGAATGTACTTTATAATAAAAGTTGAGCTGAGTTTATACAAATGCAGCGTTGCTAGATGTTAGCTGTTACTGTCCATTGCCATCTGTCACGTTTCGTGTTGTTGAGGCAAGTATGCATCATGCATCTTTAAATAGGGACTCTGTAAAAACAACAGAATTCCTAATCTAATTAGAGACTCACTGAAAACTAAACATAAAGTCTCATTAACAAGCACAAAAGAGTACTGGATACTAACAGAAGCTTCATCAAACAAGGCCTTACAGAAATCAGGGCGAACTCAAATCAAGTCGCATTGAGCTGTGCTGCTTCTTGTACTTAAGATTCTGGTAACCTCTTCATGAGTATAGTCTTTCTACTCGATTAGCATCAAGAAGAATCTTGCCTTCAGATTCTGCCAATTTCATGTCGACCTCATCTCCATCGTATCCGTAAGACATGAAACTTATTTCATAGCATATAGTTTCTTCTTTCTTAGCAATGAGTACATTATACCCTGCGGAAATATTTAGTGTAATACGCTAAATGAGATGCAACATCTTCTTCCAGTGATTAAGCTTGTAGCGGGCATGCTAAGCTTGTTTTATAGCCAAGAGCTCATTTGACGAATTGATACAAGCAGTTTTGATTATGACTCTAGTAGTCATTATTGTTAACTGCCTTATTGGCGACAATGGCTTCTCTCTCTGGTGAATCAAAAGTCATATGGTACACTGCATCTTGATTTCTAGCATACAATTGTATTTTATCTTATACTATTATAAAGCTGTGTGAGATGTTAAAATATTTTCTTCCAAAAATACCCTTTAAAACACATACATACATCCATAAACTATCTTATATCTTATACTCTTATAAAAGCGTGTAGGATGTTAAAATATTTTCGTCCAAAATTGCCCTTCAAAACACATACATGCATCCATAAAACAAATATATGCATATATCAAAACTTATATACGCAAACACATAAATAAACACATGCATACATACATAAACCACACACTTTCTCATAACCCCCATTAAATTAAATGTAATAAATATCAATTAAAAAATGAAAGAGAAATTAAAAGATTGGGAGCATAAATGGGAGTTGATGCATGGGAAAATGAAGGAAAAATGAAGGGTTGGAAGTTACATTCGGAATAGTTCTGTTTATATTATCCTATACATTATATTATGATAAAAGAATTTGTACAGTGTAGGATAATAATTTGTACCTTATAACTGGGTTTGTGTGTGTGGGTGTGTGGGGTGCGGTATGTTTATCACTGAGTAGGTTGAAATTTCATTATAAAAATCTAAATTTTACTCAATAGATCACTCACCTATTAACCTCCTGGTCCTCCTCACATTCGTAACTTCTCAAACTATCTATTAATTTTCTACTCAACCATAACTTCAATATCCATTAATTCTATTCTTTTTCCATCACTTACCAACCAACGTCCACGCAATCTCTTGATCCGTCTATTACATGACTTCACTCTCCTCGCTATAAATGCAACTTTCACCTCAAATTGAGAGAGAGAGCAGAATGTGGCCAGCAAAAGTAAAGAAAAAACTAGTACAAAGAGTTTCATTTGTACGTAGCAAATCAAAAGATGTCCTTGGCCGATGGTGGATGCAGTGCTCTGCTTCATCAGGTTCGACGCGAAACACAATGGGTAGTTGACGTGGATGAAGAAGAGCGGATAGGTTAGAATTGAAGGACGTCGGAAGTGGACATAATGGTGATCGAGCAGTGCTTTCTTGGTGTCATTGGGTGCACGGCAGTGGCGTAGCTAGGAATTAGAGCTTGAGGAGGCACTCTTATTTATTCTCTTGAAAGAATATTAGAAAACCGATATTCACATTCACATTCGATAACAGCAAGATTTTTTACTCAAAACCCCTACCAAATATTATAGCATATGATGAGCGTTTACAAAGAGAAAAGAGTATTACAACTCCAATAGTATAGTCAGAATTTAGTTAACCAATTCGCCCAAAAAAATGATAATGATATCAAGCTTGAACATGACATTTTTACAAACTAACTCGACAATTTGCCATTTTCCGAAATCAATATATTATTGCACCATTACTGATTGTATCGAGAATATGAGATTTGATAAAATGTTACTAAGCAGATATTTATGAGTTGGTCTCCTACAGTGGATTTCATTTCTATATATCCTCAATTAATTGTCCTCACAATAAAAATCTCAAGAAAAAGTGTAAAAGAAATATGTTTAAAGAACACAAATTAAATTAATGGGTCTGAGAACACATTTTGGTTTAAACAGTTGAAAAGATGAGTTGGATTCCGGTAATTTGAACTAAGAGGTATAACCAGAATCCTATGACAAGAAATTAAGTTGAATGAAATATTCACCTCAGATCAAACATTAGCTAACTATAAGGGGTAATTTGAAATGACTAATAGATTTGATGGACTACATAGCAACTTTAGGGAATTGAGGGACATATTAAAAATTATTAAATATTTGACAGACCAATATCAAAAAATTCCAAATCATTAAGATAAACTATGACAACAATGGAAGGTGGATATGGTTACTATCTCTTTGTAATACACAATCCATCAACTACTCATCAAGTACTTCTTTTAACTAAAGGAGAACATCGAAAGAGGCTCTGATGAACAGTAACTATGCTGGACCAATCAGATTGTTCAAAAATTGCCACCTCATCTTAATTCAAAAATTTCCACCTCATCTCTCTGCTCTCTCTCCAGACTCTCCACACTTCTCAACCACTTGCAAACCCACGTTCACCCTGCTCTCTGTCCAGACTTTCCACACTTCCCAACCACTTGCAAGTTGCAAACCCATGTTCTCCCTGACCTCTCTCAAGACTTTCCACACTTCCCAACCACTTGCAAGTTGCAAACCCACGTTCTCCCTGACCTCTCTCAAGACTTTCCACACTTCCCAAACATTTGCAAACCACATTCCTTTTTATTAAAAACAAGCTGAAATTTTGAAAAACAAAACTCCATGTTCTCTAACCTTACAACTCAATCTCAATCTCTAATGGCGGACTTAGATCTAGCAACCTCCCTTCTCAAATAGTCGCCGGTAATGTCGGATTGATTCCTTGAGATCGCTCTATTTTCTTGACGATCTTTGATTCTTGCAATCAAAATCACTTCTTGGTTGAAAAAAGTAATTTATTTTGTACTTATTGTTGGATTTGGGTGAAGAATCAAACCTCTACAAGAGAGGTCGAGCTCCTTTCAGGCGAGCTCGAGATCCAAACGGGCTAGAGGCTGTCTGGCGAGGTCGACGGCGAGCTCGAGCGAGCGTGAGCTCTACTCTAGTCGAGCGTAGGCATGACGAACCCCTGCAGGCGAGCTCGAGCAACTTCAGGTGAGTGAGCGAGATGTAGGCGGGGTCGATCCAAGACAGGCGAGCTTAAGGCCTTTACAGGCGAGCTCGAGTTCAAGCGTTGTAGGTGAGCTCGAGCTCAAGCGCTGCAGACGAGCTTCGACGACAAGCTGTCACCAGCCTGTCGCTAGGGTTTCCCTATAAAAAGGAAACCCTAGGGCCCGAGATGTTGTCGTTCCCTTTCTTGTCTCTCGCGTTTTTACTGGCGGCTCTCTCTCTCTCTCTCTGCTTTCTCACGATCTCTCTCTCTTTTTCTCCTGTGCTCACGTGATTAGGGAAGGGAATTAAGAGAAAGAGAATTTATTGAGGAGGAATTTATTGAGGGGGAATCAACACTGTAGCTACAGTGTTGATTTGTATTTATTAAGAGATCTCAAGCTTGAGATCTGCTCTTGCATTGTTGTTTTACCGACGCTAACTAAAATCGTCGGGAAAAACATAATTTTTGGCGATGTATTTAACCATACATCGGGAATAAGCGTTGGGAAAAGTGTAATTTGTTGTAGTGAGTGTTAGTAGTCGACTACTAACGCTTGGTTGGAAATTTTTAGGTTCGGATGAACTCAGTGTAGTCGACTACTCTGGCAAATAGTTGACTACTAAAGGCTGTTGCCTGAATTTGTTTGATATTTGCTTGAGGTGTGTTTAAGGGGTTTTAGCGGCACTTCTATACATGTAACTTCATGATTACACAAGTACAATGTCAATACACATACATGTTATCCCAGAAGGAGATTTTGACAAGAGTTGAGTTGTTTATGTCGGGATTAGTTATTGTTACATATGAGTTGGATATTGTTAATGAGCACACCTCAGCATTATACGGGACAGTGCGTCAATATACTAATGTACACAGATTATTCATGGAATGGATATCGTTAATGAGCTCAGTTCAGTACTACACGAGTTAGTGCGTCGATATCCCATATGTACAGGCCATTGAGTCAGGTTTGGATGTTTTGTATAGCAGTTCATCCGCACGAGTGTGCGATGAGGATGGTAAGCCATCTATTTATGGTGATTATGAGCCATCTATTTAGATACCTATGTGGTAGGCCATCCCGCACTCAGGCTATGTGCTGAGATCGCGATGAGACTAATAAGCCGTGTACACTATTTAGGATACCTACAGGCCCGTTACATTTAGATTGTTGATCGATATTCTAAGACATGGACGGATGCCAGATATGAATATGATCCATTTTTGAACTATAAGACCGAGGTACTTGGCTCTTGAAAGTATACGGAATTATACGTTGGTATTTATTTTATCTTCCCAGTAATGGTGGAAGATATTATAAATACGATATATTGATATCTTTATTTCATTTACTGTTTTCTTTATCTCTTGGTTGGGATCGATGATTAGCGATTCACAATTTGAGACATATGATATATATATGAGGGTTTTCTTGTTTGGATTATTTTGTTCAACGTATCAGTCTCGTGTTATGAATTTCTAATTATTAATTTTGTTAGTTGGTCTTTTCCTAGTTAGGTGTTAATGTTTAGGTATCTACAATTTGAGACATATGGTATATACATGAGAGTTTCCTTGTTTGGATTATTTCGCTCGACGTACTACGTCTCGTGTTATAGTTTCCTAAATGTTAATTCCACTTAGACACAGGGAAAAAGAATCTGGGTAGACTATGCTTAATAGATAGAGCTTCCACTCTATCTAGCAGCCCTTTTCCTGGGGGCGGATAGAGGTGATCTTGCTGTAGTGCTCTGGCGCTTTTTATGTGATTTTTTTGTTATTTTCTCTTCTTTCAGGCGGTACAGAGGTACGGAGAGTCGCAGTATGACAGAGTTCTTGCATAGGCACCGTTACATGAGTTTTTAGAGACTTCACAGTAGATTTTATGTTTTATTTAGATATTAGAGTTTCTTTCTTTCTATATTGTGAAGGCAGTGTGCCTTAGTACAATTTTAGTTGGTTCATGTTGACATTTCATTGTTTTAGTTATCAGATATATTACTGTTGAGACATGATTCTCTTTATTTATGAGATATCTCTTTTATATCATATATATTACATTTGTTCCTTTATTTTGCCAGTTTTGTACCTGCACTTCTATTTGATTCTACTAGAGGATATTATTATGATTGGTAAAACATGTTTATACATAGTGTGAGTGCATGGCAGGTTTGACATCTCTGGGTTCACCTTGGACTGTAGCCTTGTGTGAAACTAGGGGTGTCACAATTGGTATCAGAGCTCTAGTTCTAGCATCCTTAGTATCATCCTGTATCGAGTCGTGGAGCTAGGATAGAGTTTTCTAGGATTCATATATAGAGTTCGCTAGGAATCCCTAGAATGAGTGAGGACGTTATATACGTATATTCAAAAATTACAATTTTTTTATGACTATCTTGTTTGAATTATAAGACATGAGATGAATGATAAGTAATACTATATTTCCTATTGATATATGTTTTATCTTATTGTTTGAGATCCTATTACTGTGTTTGACGAGCTCTACTTCTAAACCTTTAGATGTCAGGAAGAGGACGTGGTCGCAGAAGTACCCGTGCTCAGGAAGCTAGACCAGCTGATGCAGAGCCCGAGCCACAGCAGGCTTCGCAGTATTTAGTTGATCTCATAACACCCTTAGCAGCCCGTTTGGCAGCAATAGAAGAGCAATTGGTGAATCAGGCTCCGTAAGAGACACCTATTTAGGAGGAAACACCAGAAGGGATGCCAATAGCTACACCACCACAAGTTGTAGAGGGAGCATCTAAGAAGGAGGCATGACTCTGTTTGTTGGAAAGATATCAAAAGTTGAAGGCACCAGAGTTTCACGACACGACAGATTCTATTATAGTACATAAGTGGAAGAAGGATGTGAGTAACATCTTGGATATACTTAATGTGGATACTGTGCAAAATCAGATGCTAGCAGCTTTTAGCCTCAAGGGAGATGCAGGAGGGTGGTATCGACTTCGATTCACTCCGGAACAGAGGATGACGATTTCATGGGAGACTTTTGTGTACTTCTTCGATGAGGAGTATGTGTCGGCTGTAGCAAAAGCCGGGAA
This sequence comes from Asparagus officinalis, assembly GCF_001876935.1. Lineage (NCBI taxonomy): Eukaryota > Viridiplantae > Streptophyta > Magnoliopsida > Asparagales > Asparagaceae > Asparagus > Asparagus officinalis. The sequence continues at coordinate 290 of NW_017972906.1, read as the reverse complement.
GGGGTTAGAGCTAGATCGGCTAAAGAAGGGAGACATGTCGGTGTCAGACTATGAGAGTAAGTTCATGGATCTACTCAGATTTACGGGTATATAGCATACTGATGAGTGGTAGGCTCAGATATTTTTTATGGGACTTCACCCGAATCTACGTAAATATCTTGTATCTAGGCGATTTCATTCAGTGTGGGAGGTGGTCGATGTAGCCACGTCACATGAGACTGAGTCTGCGATGTTTCAGAAGAGTAAAGAGAGTAACACCAAGTCTGGACAGCAAAATGATAAGGGCAAAG
>NW_017972905.1:0-7052 GCF_001876935.1 Asparagus officinalis | reverse complement strand
TTTCCGAGACACCCCTGGGGTGTCTCGGAATTTCCGAGACACCCCTGGGGTGTCTCGGAATTTCTGAGACACCCCTTGGGGTGTTTTGGAACTTCTGAGACTCCGTAGGTGTATTTGATTGTTTTCCCCGTAGATTCTTCGTCCGAACTCGGATTTGAGTGATTCTAAATGCGTTGGGTGCTTGACGAAGAGTTCGATCCGCTCTGGTGGTTGGATTATCTGTAGAGTGGTCGAGGCACGAAGGGCGTTGTCCTTTTTGTGAACACCGCCGGGTTCCCGATTGGTCCGGGTCTTGGTTGTTCCGAAATCCTATAAGCTCACGTAACTCGTCGATTCACTTCAGTCGTTCATCGAAGTCAATTGGACTCCTGTGGCTCGGATAGTGACGTTCGTCGTCGCCCTTTAACACTGAACCGTTCGTGGAGACCTATAGGCAGTTTTCGATGCCTACAGATACCCCCTCCAAAGCGTTCCGGACTCGTTTCTTTTATAGAAGAGGCTGGGAAACTTTGGATGTGATTGGTCTAGCCTTCAGTCGGCATAAGGACCTGTAGTTAGCTTCAACTCTTGGCTCCTTCGATTTTCGGTCTATTCGATGCTTTGACGAATAGCTGAAGTTCTTCCGGCACTGCGTTTATCGCTTGGCCGTCGTCGGAGTCTCGAGTTTGCAGCTGGTGAACTGAGTTTGGCTCGTGTCATTGAGTTGACTTTGAACTACCTCCATCACATTGTGTTGACTTAGGGTTTCGGATCACCATTTGTCGACTTTTTGTCGCAACGCGTTGACCGGCGTTGACCTAAGGTTACGCGTTGACTGGCGTTGACTCTAGGGTTTCGAATCGTCGAACGTTGACTTTGGTTGCAACGCGTTGACTAGCGTTGACCTAGGGTTACACGTTGACCGGCGTTGACCCTTAGGGTTTCGAATCGTCGAACGTTGACTTTGGTTGCAACGCGTAGACTGGCGTTGACCTAGGGTTACACGTTGACCGGCGTTGACCCTTAGGGTTTCGAATCGTCAAACGTTGCTTTGGTTGCAACGCGTTGACTGGCGTTGACCTAGGGTTACGCGTTGCCCGACGTTGACCCTTAGGGTTTCGAATCGTCGAACGTTGACTTTGGTTGCAACGTGTTGACTGGCGTTGACCTAGGGTTACGCGTTGACCGGCGTTGACTCTTAGGGTTTCGAATCGTCAAACGTTGACTTTGGTTGCAACGCGTTGACTGGCATTGACCTAGGGTTACGTGTTGATCGGCGTTGACCCTTAGGGTTTCGAATCGTCGAACGTTGACTTTTGTTGCAACGCGTTGACTGGCGTTGACCTAGGGTTACGCGTTGACCGGCGTTGACCCTTAGGGTTTCTAATTGTCGAACGTCGACTTGTGTGGATTTTTGATCCTCGAACGTTGACTTTTGTTGCAACGCGTTGACTGGCGTTGACCTAGGGTTACGCGTTGACCGGCGTTGACCCTTAGGGTTTCAAATCGTCAAACGTTGACTTTTGTCGCAACGCGCTGAATGGCGTTGACCTAGGGTTACGCGTTGACCGGCGTTGATCCTTAGGGTTTCGAATCGTCGAACATTGATTGGTTTGTCGATTTATCAAGACATCCAATAATCGACGGAAACGGGCGAATTCGGGCCTAAAACAGGCGTACGGGGACAAAACAGGACCCACAACACCCGGGGGTGTCTCGCCCTTGGCCGAGACACCCCCTCTCCCCTCTCTTTTGTCTTTTTCCTCCTTTTGTTTGCTTAGCTTTCCCTTGCTTTGGTCTTATTACTTCTTTTGTTTTCCCCCTTCTTTTCAAATTTTCAAAAGAGATTCCCCCTCTCTCCTCTCTTCTTCCTCCCAACTTCCTCCATTGATGTTCTTTCAAGGACCCATCAACCCATAAGAAAGTTTGGATTTTTTGGTGGGCACCCATTGGCCGAAATTGGTCTCCTCCAATTAGGGTTCCTTACTCCTCCTTCAAGCTCGAGTCTTGGCCCCTTGGAATTAGGGTTCTCAAACCTCTTGATTTGGGTAAGCTCCCCTTCACAATCCTCTCATTTTTTGATAAAGATTGCATCTTTACTCTTATAGTAGGCAAAGGGGTTGTGTATGCACAATGCTTTGGGGGGTTTTGTGCAAAAGAGGCAATATGGCCGAATTTTGGGTGGCTTATTTGCAAAATGGGACTGAAATTCGTGGGGGCTTTTATGCAAAATGGAACTGCAATTTTGAGGCTTGGATTCATGTTTATTTGATCAAGAAAAGTGAAGGGTGCTTTATGCAAGAGTTGTTGAGGGGTTAATTTGCAAAACAGCCCATAAATGTCTTAGAGGGGCTTATTTGCAAAAAGGCAGCGAATTTATGGCTGAAATCCAAGGAGTTTAGACCACAAATTCATGATCAAAATTTTGATAACGGCATGTGGAGATCAAACCAAAATCAGTGGAGGGGTTTTTATGCAAAATTGGCCAAATTCGGCGAAAGGGTTTGTTTGCAAAATTTAACCAAAATTGTGGGGTATCGGGGGCGTGCTATATGATCAGATATGATGATCATGACCCAACCCGAGCGTGTCCTTGACCCGAATTTTGGCCTTGAACACGAAGGGTATTTTGGGTATTTTTCACCGAAATTCCCAGCGAAAGATGACAATCATTGTTTCGCATGCACGAAATTTGTAGGTTTAACTAGACTTCAATTATGAAACCCTATTTATGTATAGGATTTTAATTAAAGTTCTTAATTTCCCTTTTAAATTTCGTGTATTCATATTTTAGATTGTACCTGACTTGCTGCTTTTTGTTGTAGGTTCCCAATGTCTCTGTGCCGATCTCGACCTCGTAGGAGTCGTTCTCATTCACAACATAGTGAGGAAGAGGTTCCCGCGACATCTTCCCCCGCGGCCTCGTTCTTCGGGGGTGAGAATTTATGCAGATTTTTCTTCTTGCATCCCTGATTGACCTCTTTGCGGGTCATGAAGGAAGAACCGACACCCTCCTTCGCGGGGGTTAAGGTTTCAGACTTGTCTTGCTTAGCCAATTCAAGTCTTCTGGTATATTGGGGCGATTTTGTGCCGTCCTACACCTTATAGTTCGGTGTATGTTACCACGTTATTCACGTGATGATGCATACCGTTCTTCCAGTGTAGGACGCTCAAAATCGTCACTCCAATTATTCCGTGGATGAGCTTATCATTCTTCTTATGAATTTTCTGACTCCACCCTTGTGCTTTATTGCAGTGGAATTTCCCGCGGGTGGCCTTCCTCCTCATGCCAACACCGGTTGTAGTCGGGAGGTCTTCTCTTCAGCTTCCCTTAGGCAGGCTGTTAGCCCACTTCCTCGGTTCGTCGGGGATCGCTCAGACGACTCTTGCCGCTTGATACGTGAAGGAGGGCGCCATTGCTTGCGCCAGCTTATCACAGATGCCTCCTTTACCGCTGATTCTACCTCCACTCAGGCTTTACAGAAGCCGAGCTTCTTGTTCGGGGATCATGTCGAGGATCCTGCTGCGCTGACCCTTGGCAAGGAGCACTGGCTGACTCTTGACGGGGGAGCTTGTTTGTACATCCCCTCGATTCCGCGCCAATATTCTTTCAGTCATTTGAAGGGGCAAGCCGTGGAGCGACAGATGTCTTGGCATCTTACTGAAGATGCTGAGCGGGTTCAGTGTGGATATGCCACTCACCACAAGACTCCTGGCTCTAACGGGTATCATGACGTTCGTGGTCTTCGACCCGGGATTATGGGCCTTGACACTGCACCCCCAGGCGAGGTGTCAGCAGCTGCTCCTACCGTGAGTAATCGTCTAGCTCTTCTGGGGAGACGGTTACCTATACCAGAATACAGATGCTATGGTTGGGCTTCCTCACTAGCCAAGGGGTGGTGGGCACGCATGACTGGTTTCGTCTTAGCGCGCTGGGAGAGGGATCTGAAGAGCAGTGGGTTGTATGCGCCTATACGAGCCACCATGTACGGAATCCCAGTCAGCTGTCGCCATTTCTTGGCGTTGCTGGAGACCTACATGCCTGACAGCAACACCTTCCTGACCAGCGGTGGTGAGTTAGGGTTGGCCTTGCACGAGATGCATCATGTTTCTGGTCTTCCGATGGGGGATTGCCCGTATCAGGAGTATTTTCCCTCGAACCAGCAGTTGGAGTGTATGAAGAAAGATACTCCCGACATGTACAACACTCTCTGGGATCTTACTTGCCACTATTATACTTCATTGATCCAGACTTCTCCTCAAGCGAGAAGGAAGAGGCAAGTCAGCTTGAAGCAGTTTGCCAGTTACTTGTTCCAGAACTTGGAGGGTGATTCCAGTGCGTCCATTCGTGAATTAGACGTGTTGACCCCTTCCGCCGTTAATGAGTTGTTGGAGAAGGCTGAGGCTCGTTCCTACACCATCGGCAGTGCTGAGGGAGCTTTTCCCGTGGGAACCAAGTTTCGTTCTTTTCTCTGCCGTGCACAGAAGTCCATTGGGCCCCGGACTCTACTAGCAGGCTACCTTGCCCTTTGGTTGAAGAAGTGTGTCGTCCCGCACCAGCCTTCAGACGCTCTACCCATCGAGGTGCTCTTCCCTGCAGTTCAGCTAGCTTACGGGAGAGAGCTCTCCCTGCTCCCAGCAATGGTTGCTAGCATCCATTGCGGGCTCAGGGGTCTGGTCAGCAGTTTCACACATATGGGCTCTGCACCATCAGCTGAGCTTGTTTGTCCGAAGGTTGAGCTCCCTTATGCATATCTGATGGCGTGGCCCCCAGGGGGTGTCTCAGAAATTCCGAGACCCCCCAAGGTGTCTCGGAATTTCCGAGACACCCTAGGGGTGTCTCGGAAATTCTAAGACACCCCAAGGGTGTCTCGGAAATTCCGAGACACCCTAGGGGTGTCTCGGATTAGCCGAGACACCCCAGGGGTGTCTAGGCTTTTCCTAGACACCCCAGGGGTGTCTAGGCACCCTAGGTGCTCCCATTTGCCTATAAATAGCCCCCTAAGGCCTCATTTTTGAGAGGGCTGGATTTTTGGTGAAGTTGGCGAAGCCCTGCTGCAGTGAAGAGTGGTCGAGCGCTTCAACAGAGGAGAGGTCTTCATCAGAGTCTTCATCACCCGTTCCCCCTTTTCCTTAGTATTACCCTTCGCCGGTAATCACTAAGAAGAGCAGATATCTCGTTTTAGCCGAGATAGACGCTTCAAGCTTCTAGATCTCACGCGGATCAACGAAGCTCTGTCCTATTTTTTCGGAACAGATTTGAGTGCTAGGTGGTCCACGGATATCAACGTCCCCGTCACAGGCCAAAGACCCACGCAAGCAAGAGACGATAAACGGACCTTGCGTTTATTTTCAAGAAAGTTGTAATTTTTTATTTCTTTGTTATTTGAATTCATTTGTAACGACTGAAGTTTAATGAAATCAATGATGAAGGCAGCTTTTTCTGAAAACATTGAGGGTAACGGCGACCCTCAGCATGTTGCGTTGTTCGGGGCTTCTTTATCGGGCCCAAACGCTCTTGAACCGGAGCCTTGACTCGCTCATCAGGAAGTGGACCGAGACGCTCCAAAATTGTCTTCTTCTTTCGGGATGATTCTGCGTGATCCCCCGGAGTAGTTGCTGGAATTATCGGCGATATGGGTTGTTTCGCCGGGGTTTGGACTTTGGTTGGAGGCTGCTTCGGCCTCCATACTTGGCGGGTTGATGGCGGATTTTTGGCCACTCTTTCTTTCTTCAATTCCTCGGCCTTCTGCACAAGGATTTTTGCTTGTGCAAGCAATGCACGCCAAAGACGGCGTCAACGCCTTGCTCGTCAGCTGGCCAAGGCTTTGGAGTCAATGGACGGGATCCGCTATGATGTGGATCTAAAATCCAGGCAACGCCGGGAACAACAACGGCGAACAACCAACTCCTCCTCCAAAACAGAAACGAACAAGTGGGTTCGTGTCAAGAGGACCCGTTCCACCCTCGAGGAGCGGATCAAGAAGCGCCGCACCTTGCTTGCACATGCCCGAGCCCTTGTGCGAAAAGCACGAGAAATGCAAAAGGAAGAGGGGGTTGAGAGCTTCGTTGGCGTTCTAAACTTCTTCAAACCAACGAGCTTTTCTCCTGGAGGAGAGCTTCTTGGACTTGCGGGGGGAGGTAGATTCGGACGAGGATGAGAGGTACTCCTCGAACTTGTCCTGGTCGAATTCATACTCGACCTCCTCCTCGACCGGGATTGAGATCCGCGGCTGCGACGTGACGATCTCGGCAGCGAGATCGGCGGCTCCCACTGTGGTCGCCAGATTGTTCGCGGAAAAAATCGTGTCTTTCTTCATTGATTCCATTGCACTCTTGTCTCCTCGACCGGGATTGAGATCCGCGGCTGCGACGTGACGATCTCGGCAGCGAGATCGGTGGCTCCCACTGTGGTCGCCAGATTGTTCGCGGTGAAAATTGCCTTCATTGAATTCATTGTTATGTCAAGTAATTGCTTTTTGGTTACAAAAGATCCGGTCTTTTTTAGATCCGGTTACAACGAAAATCAAATAAAAGAAAAAGATTATAACTTTCCTTTCGAACAAATCACGAGCTCCTGTTTTGCGGTCGCTCGCTTGTGTGGGTTCTTTGCCAACGCCGGGGTTAATCCGTGGACCACCGCGCGATCTAGATCCGGTCGGATCTACACGATTTGACGGGTATTATTTCGCGAAGGAAATAATAGCCGGGGGGGGGATTAATTCACCAAGGAAATAATCGCCTTTAGTTCTCGGGATAAGGCCAAGCTTTGATCCGGAGTATGATCTCGTGTAGATCTCAGATCTGATCTCTCTCTCTCTCGAGCTCCTGCCTTTTGTGACGTGGATGCTCGCCGAGAACCAGATCTGAATGTTCAAGTCCTTAAGTCTTCAAAACTCCAAGCTCAATTTTCAATTCGGCAGAGTTTCGGCTCTCAAAGTTCCAACCCTTTAAAAATGAACCAAGGGGGCCTATTTATGGGCTCTCTGAACTGTGCCCGCGCACAGATCTGGGTCGGCCACCTATAGGAAGAATTTTATATTCTATCTTCGGCCGGAAAGGAGACTCGGGGT
>NW_017972904.1:1652-34174 GCF_001876935.1 Asparagus officinalis | reverse complement strand
TTTTTTTTTTTTTTTTTTTTGGGGGGGGGGGTCTCTTTTTAGAGAGGTAACTTTACCTATGGTAATATGATCATTTGAGTAGGGACCATACAATAACCACTTTAAAGTTTCAATTTGTAAACCAAACAAGTGTTTTATGATTTCAATGGAATAAAAAACAAACAATGAAAAATATAAAAGTGAAATTGATGAGGTGGACAACAACTTTCCAAGTTGTGTCATAAATACACAACTTTACCAACAACAACCAAACACCCCCTAAGGGGCTCTTTGGTTGCTTTCCTTCATTTTCCAAAAACGATTTTTCTTCACTTTTTGTATTTTCTTCGCTTTCACGTAAAGTGTTTCTTGTGTTTGTTTCGTCAAAAAATATGGAGTGAAAGTACTTTCCACCACTTTTCTTAGTTTGGTTCAACTTGAAAAAGAAGAAAACAATTGATGTGTGAATAGATTCCCTCATTTTCTAGTGTTTGGTTCAAATAAAAAAAAGAAGAAGAAACTATGACTATGGTCACCATGGTGTGCTTACCACCCATATGGAATAAAATTATTTCCAACATAAATTGAAGGTGAACATATATCAACCGTCACAAAAAAATATTTAAAATTTTGAGGGATTAGTTTGCAATTTTTTAAAAAAGATTTGAGGTAGTGATTTACAAAATATTTAAAGATTTGAGGGGCTAATTTCAAAATATGAATAGTTGAGGGAAAATTTCTAAACATTCCTATATTTGAGGAACTAATTTTAAAATTGAGGACATAATATTAACCCCGAACATAAAAACTTATATAAATCTAGACACCAAACAAGGAAAATAATGTAAATTATACAACTCCCAAGTGTTCGCGTGGAAATCTGTTTTCTTTTTCATTGAAATGATTGTCATCTTGGATTACAAAGATCCGGTCTTTTATAGATCCGGTTACAACTAAATCAAAGAAAAAAAATAAAAATTACAACTTTCCTCTTGTGAACAAATCGCAAGCTCCTGTTTTGCGGTCGCTTGCTTGTGTGGGTTCTTTGCCAACGCCGGGGTTAATCCGTGGACCACCGCGCGATCTAGATCCGGTCGGATTTACACGATTATGCGGGTATTATTCCACGAAGGGAATAATAGCCGGGAGGGATTAATCCACCAAGGGAATAATCGCTCAGATCTCGAGATCTAAGACCAAGCTTAGATCTGGAGTGTAGTCTCGTGTAGATCTCAGATCTGTTCTTTCTTCCTCTCGAGATCCTGCCTTTTCTGACGTGGATGGTCGCCGAGGATCAGATCCGAATGTGCAAGTCTTCTGGTCTTCAAAGCTCCGAGTTCACTCTTCAATCCGGCAGAGTTTCGGCTCTTGAAAGTTCGACCTCTGAAAATGAACATCTCTAGGCCTATTTATAGGCTCTCAGGACAGTGGCTGCAAAAAGGGAATTGTCGGCCCCCTCTGGCCACTGTCGGCCACCTCGGGGTGGCCGGCACTGTGCCTAGCCACCTTGAGGTGGCTCGGCTCATGGCCGAGCCACCCCAAGGTGGCTCGGCCACCGAGCCACCCCGAGGTGGCTCGGCGGGAGGAACACCTACTAAACTCACACGAAAGTCGAAGCAAGAACATACCTTCAGCCGCGACGGCTTCGGCAGCACCTGAAGAACCAGGCTCTTTCCTTTTCTTGGAAACGACTCTCTTCACCTTCGGCGCCATTGGGAGTGTGAGGAAGAAGAAGTTTGGGTTTACTCTGAGGAGGACGATAGGCCCTCTCGAGGAAGAGTTAGGGTGTTAAATACCCTAAGAGTCCTAGGCGGTTACTCAGTACTTGATTAGACCGTTCAGGATTAAAGCAGCTAGAGAGCAAGACCGAACGGATCGGATCTGGACGGACGAGATCTGGCAGTTCCTTGAGCACGATCTTCAACGAACGGCTCAAATCGGACGTGGGGAACGAAGAGGCCCACTACCTCGCATTTAATGCGAGGCGGCTATCCCACGTCTCCTTAACCGGCGTACACGTGGATTAACACGTGGCCCGCTAAAAGCGTAACCCGATCAGAGTCAGAATCGCCATTAGCATTTGCAAATCCGCCTGCGGGCCGAATTCGCCTGCAATCGAAATAAACCTACAGCGCAAATCGATCGATGATAATCCCGCTGCAGTTGAGGTCCTCTTGCGGCCAGATTCTGACCAATGCATGGTTACGAAAATGGCACACGCACACAAATGACAATAGGCCAGAAACAAAAGGGATAATTTCATTCGTGAAAGGGAAGTCCTATTACAAACGGAAAATTGAAAGCGAATTACAGAGATTTTAACCGCAGCTCCGCCTCACGAAGTTCTTCGGCATGGCGAAGTTCAAGCCTCCTTAGAATCTCTCGGCGAAGATCTTCATCCGTACGCGAGGCCAAGTCTTGAACGGTCTCTTTGGCTTCCTTATGGGCTCGCTCCTTTTCCTCCACTGAATTGGCAGTCAGCTGCTGGCGAGATTCAATGTTCTCCAACTCTTTGACCGCCTGCTCACGAGCCTTCTCTTGAATAGCCAATGAGGCCCGCGCCTTGGCTATGACCTGCTTCAGAGTCTCTACCTCCGAAGACAGGCGAGAAACGCGGTTGTCAGCCTTCTGTCGCTCAAGGACCATCCGTTCATTCTCAGCTTTGGCCTGCTCCAACTCCTCCGACAATCTCGCCTCTAGTGACATAGTTTCATTCAGACGGCGATCCCGCTCTTGCACCACCGCTCGGACTTCGCCGGATGCAAGATCCACAAGAGTGGAACTCTTCGCGCGAAGAGCAAGCAACTGCTGGATGGCTTCTTTCACTGCCTCCTTACGCTGGAAATAAGGCTGCGCCCCAGAATGCTTTAGCCTCTTGATTAAGAAGCCTATGATGTAGTCGATATCCTCTTCGAAGCTCTCGAAAGGACAACTCTCTTCCAGCGCGAGCCTGATGCAGGCAGCCATAGTGTCATGGAATTCAGCCACGGATCGTGCCGCACTCTTTCTTCGCTCACGCTCCAAGGGAGAGAGGGCAGCCTCTTCCATCATAGATGGAACCGCGGTTGAAGCACTGGTGGCCATAACTGTGGAAGTAGTAATTGGCGTCGCCAGGGCCGGTGTGACCAATGATGCCCTCGGAACAGCAATCACGGCATCAACGGCGACCCCCGACAGGGAGGTGATCACTTGCTGAGCAGAAACCTCTCTTTGAAGCGGTGACTCTCGCACTGAGGAACGATCCTCAGCAGACACCGCCGCAGGAGCAGGGGATCCCCCTATTTGACCAGTCGCATCTTCATGAGCCAAGTCCTCTTCCTCACTCGACAGGGCCTCGTGTATTGAGGCGTCGTCGTCATCCTCCTCAGATTCGCCCGTCTCCCTAGACGAGCGATTCGCCCAAGAGGAAGGACCCTCTTTGCCGGCGATTTCGCGGGCAGGATCGGCTACAAATGCACCAAGAGAGTTAACAGAGACCCCTCGTAAGGGACCCTATTTACGGTGAGGCATGAAAGAACGAGTAATGCTAAAGTCTATACTTACCTAAGCCCGTAAGCCCCTCATCATCTCCAGCTTCTTCCTCTTCGTCGGAAGGAATGGAGATCACTTTCTCAACCGCACCTGCATAGATCCATTACCGATATCAAAAGGTGCAAGAGCAACATTGCAATCAAGGGTACTGTTGCAAAGACTACCTCGTGATGCGGGCAAAGAAGCCGTTGGAACTCCCGACGGTGACCCCACGTCGGACGGCAGAGGAACGTCCTTCGGAGTCTCCTGAACTGCCCCCGATGCGGCAGGTGAGGCAGGCGACACGGCTCCAGACCCAGACGGAGCCACTCCAGACCCGGACGGAGCCACTCCAGGAATCCTTATCGGAGAAACGTCATCCCGACCCCTTGCCACTTGGATGCTCCCGACTGTCTCATCACAGCGAGCCTTCTTGGCCGCCTCCGCTCTGGAACTCTCGGCCACCGCCTCCCGCTGACGCTTCGAGAGAAGCGAGCTACTCGGGGATAGCAAAGGTGCCCCCATTTGTCCGATTGTCGGACTCTGAACCGGAGCTCGAACATCGGGAACCTCAGATTCGCCACCAGCATCGAAGCTCTCACAGTCCTCCACTGGATCCTCCGAGAACAACTCCCTAGCGGTTTGGTGGCCCCTTCTCTTTGAAGAACGGAGAGAGCCCCTGATGGGACGATCGCGTTCCGCCAGACATGAGCTTTGGAACCAGAAGTTGGCGGGGTCAGCACTAGCCCCCCGATACCACCGACAGTACAAGAGCGTGTGGTGTAAATCGCGGTCCTTCGCAGGCAACTCAAAACGAGCTTGAGTACCTCCAGCATGGGTCCAGAACCACCCCCGAGCGCCGTCAACCAGTCCTCCTTCGAAGTGTAGGCGAGGGTTGGCGTTGCCCACATACAATTGATCATACCCAAACTGGCGGGCAAACCTGCAAGGGATGTATGGCTCGAGATAGCATGTGGAGCCTGTTCTCAGAACGTGATACCCCGGTCGAATGTCCACCAACCAGCGAAAGGCACCACGGGTAAGGACTGTGTGGTGATCCGCCGTCGGCGCATCCCTGAGAGATTCTCCATATCCACCCCCGCTGAAGTAAGGAAAAGATCGACGAAAATTATAGTGCCCGAAGTGGGAGAGCGTCTTCCTCGTATCGGGGATGTCCTTGCACTTCCAGGAGCACCTCTCCAAACGCTGGACAAAGGGGACAAACCTGTCTCCCTGAAGCGCTGCCGGGGCACTCATCAAGCATTCGCAGTGATAGACGAACCATGCCACCAAGTAGGTATACGGTAGCCCCACCCTAGGATTGGGGGTTCTGATAACTTCTCCTTCCCCCTCGTCGAGGACCGACACACGGCAGAATTGGCTCGTCAGAGTACGGAGCCCCCGATGGATGCACGCTATCGTCGCCGATACCAGGGAATAAGACTTCCCGTGAGCCAGGCAAACCGCCGGATACACGACCTCTATAGGAAGAGCCTCGAAGGAGTGAGTGGGGATTACGCACCTCTTCAGCCATAACATGAGGTACCCCGCGAGCAGCGCCTTCCCCGAAATGAGAAACTTCGCCTGATGATGGAATGAGTGAAGAACCGTACCAGACTTAAATCCGCCTTCGTCGCGGTCGAGAATCACGGTGCTTCCTTCTTTAGCTATCCTCGCCTCCACTTCGGGGGCTTCCCCTTGACATCGTTCCCAGGGAACAGATAATCAGCCCAATTCTTGTGGCTAATCCCTGGGGTCTTCTTCCTCTTCCCCTTATGATCCGAGGCCCCTAAGGTACTGAGGCATATGTGGAAGTGACAGAGTAACTCCCACAGAGTTTCAACCGCCAGAGGGGAATTGTCCGACAGCTGATCGATCTCATCTTGATCAGGGACGTATTCCTCATAAGGGAAGTCTCCCAGAGGTAGCCCTGACACGTCGTGCATCTCGAAGGGGGTGATACCAAGCTCACCATTGGGAGTGAAAAACGTGCCGCTTTCCGCACAATACAATTCCAGAATGCTATGGAATTGAGAAGCGTTGATCCGCAGGCCATGTCGAGTGGCTTCGATGGCCACATACAGCTCTGTGCCCTTGAGGTCAGCATTCTCGGCCAAAACATAGTCGGTGATCTTGGACCACCACGTGTCACTGCCAGGTGCAGAGTAAACCCACCCCGGGGCTCTAAAGTCCTTCGGGGGAAAGCTTCCACCGACTCGGAAGAAGCGGTGACGGAAAGTCTCCGCCACCGCTGTCGATTCCCCCACGGGCGGTTCAGCAGACACTAAGCCAGGGCGCAGACCCGTCACGCGCTTACATGAGCTCTCCACTCCATACCCAGCCGTAGAACCCGTAAAGACGCCACAAGTGACCCCGTCCTGAGTGGGGGTCAAATCCCAGTTCATCGTCCGAGGAATCGCGAGGGACCGCAGCTCAACAATCGAAAACCCTCTCGGCATGCTGGGGAGGTAATAATGGGTCCCCTCTACCGTGCGGAACCACCGGCTCTCTTTGAGCAACAGGGCAGAAGGGTCGGTCATGGAGTCGCCGAACAGAAATTGAGGTTTCGGCAGCTCTGCCCTGGCCTCATCTGTCAGCGCCGCATTGGTCGTCAGCTCGCGCAGGGTCAAGTGATGACCATCCGTGACCCTCTGTACCAGACCATGCAGCTTATCAGCAGTGAACAAGGGTACTGGAGCCAACGAGGGAAAACGAGAAGGGGCCGTGTAGCTCTTAGCCCCGACGTGGCCAACGGCCACACCCTCCGGGAAAGCCTCATCAGGGAAGGTCGCTGCAACAAGAAATAGAAAGTCAATTGAGACAAAATCCGCTGTAGAGGTGAAATCGCCCATCGAACATAGGAAGGCGAAATCGCCTATCGAAAGGGGGAACCCACTTCGAACGAGGTCTGTCCCTACGGACTACACTCCCCTCTAATGGGAAGGGCCGAACTCGCCTTACGAAAAAGGGGTTCGTCTCCTCCCCACTGGAGAATTCGCCCGCGGGGACAGTACTCATCCTCTAAAGGCAAAATAGGGCAAACTTTGCCCCAAATCGGGGAAATAAGCAACACTCATCTCCCTAAATCCGACGCCTAAGGCCTGCAAGGGATCGCCCAACGAATCCATCAACGTACCTGGGCACGACTCCAGAGCACCAGCAGGCATGCCGGCAGAGAGACGGTCGGAGTAACGTCCGGGGCCTGCACCCCTCACTTTACACCTCTTGGATTTCGGAGCCATTGTGAGAGGAAGCGGGAATTCTTTCCTTGGATGTTCCCTTTCAAGATTTGAAAGCACGGTAACTCCCAATGGAGGAAAACGGCTGATTTAGAAGGGCGGAGTTGTCCACGTGGCCACGACTGCCCTCGAAAGGCGAAAACCCTAACGGACAGGAAACGGGGCCACGATCAAATTCGACGGCCCAGATCACCCTCAGTGCATCGAAGGGACCGAGATTAGCGTTTGAATCCGACGGTTGAGTCCGAGAACCACGGCCACGATACGTCGCAGGGCGAAACGCACGAAGATCGTGCTGTCAAGTCACGATCGCCACGATCCAATGTCTTAGCTGGGAAGCACGAGGCTCTATCAGCAGACACGTGGCTCATCTCCCGTCAGATCCGGTTCCGCCTACAAAAGGAAGGGTTTCGCCTGCAAATACTGGGCATAACCCCACGAGTCGCGCGAAAATTGGCTCTCAAAAACTAATTTCGCCTTGGCGATGCATTCGCCCTCAAAGGTAAAATTACGAACAAAGCCAAAAGAATGACCTTGCTTAAACGGTTGAAACCCACGCCCCAGATGGCTAAGGGTTAGAGCAGAAATCTTAGCATTAAGCCTAAGAGAAACTGTTCGACAACTCATCATACTGAGGAGAATAGTATGGCTAGCCCGATTCAAACGGTAATCGGTAAAGGCACATCAAACCCGTTGATAGCTGAGGATTTGCTAAAAATCCTAAGAGAAATCGAAGGCACTTGCTTCGCCAACAATTTCTTCATTCAAAGTATTCCAGACCACACGCAAGCCAGTTTAGGTCTGAAAACTTTGAAGGGGGTCTTGTAGACGGTAAAAAATACCTCTATGGGTCTACAGGAAATTTGCCTACGAGAAGAGTTCGCACGCCCAGTTCTCTGGCACGGACCTAAACCGCGTAGACGTCGACTGTACTCAAGTCCAGGTTCGCCTAACGGTCGACTCGCCAGCATGAGTCAGGGTCGATCAGGATGGCGGAAATTCGCTCTTCGCTCAACTCGCCTGCCCGAGTTCGGAGTCGAATCCGCCAGCAAGCCCCAAAACCGTCAGTACAGCTGGGTATCCACTACCCCACGTGCTGAGATGGACCTTCCCATCTCTCTCGACCCGAAGGGAGAGAGAGCACAGTACCCCAGGACCGTCAAACGGCCGCTCGCAGTGCGCACAGCGCGAAGGGACTGGACAGGTGTCGAGTCAACCTGAGCATTCATAAATGCGACTCACCTCGGATGTCTGAGCCAAGAGCTGGATCCGCCGGCACTCGGCAAGCTGGCTAGACCCACTCGAGTACTGTGTACCTACTTCACCGCCTCTCCTGGC
Organism: Asparagus officinalis; assembly: GCF_001876935.1. Lineage (NCBI taxonomy): Eukaryota > Viridiplantae > Streptophyta > Magnoliopsida > Asparagales > Asparagaceae > Asparagus > Asparagus officinalis. The sequence goes on along the minus strand of NW_017972904.1, from coordinate 26,108 downwards.
CGGAAAGGAGAAAGCATCGTGCTCAAAGCACGCCGGGCGGTCACGCACAGTACAAGTGATCGGACAGACACTTCATCGATCTGCGAACTCATAAATGCGGTTCATTAATGCTGGTCAAATCCACTCGGATAGCAGTCGTTTGTTGCCTCACATACAAGAATGGGCCTTCCCATCGTAGGTGACAGGACATAGAACACAATCCCTGGAATGACCGTTCATGGTATCGAGGAACGGCGAGACGTCTCTGAAGAGGATGTGGTCACATCCCACAATTCAAGGAGAAGTCAAGCTGTCCTTCTTTCATTTAAAAACCCCTTCCAGCACGATGGAAGAGAGGTCGCAAAACTTGGAAAAAAAAGAGTTGAGACCAAGCTGTTAGCAAATCCTTGCATTACAGCACTGCTGCCTAGTTCCGAGCTCCGATCGCCGACGAACCAAGCAGACCCGAACTCCATTGCCCCGAGCTTCTACTGCGAACTGAAGCTCTCCAGCAACCTCATTCAAACGGTCCAAGGGAAGTAGACTCGACCCGACCATCGAGCGAAGCGTCCTATAGCCACCTAAAGTCCCCACACAAAACAAAGAGGGCCTTCCCTCTGCTTCTGTTGTAAACATTTGATTTGTTAGTTTGTAATAAGCTTTCTTATAAATACAAACGAAACTCCTTTCTTCGGAATAATCAAATTTTCACCCTACAATCTTCAGGGTACATTTTGATTTGATTATACCCTAAAAATCCATCAATGAACGACATTTTTTCAAAACCACACACGTATTATCGATAATGACCTCCATGATGGGTAAGGGAAATTCATCCTTCGGACACGTAGCATTGAGATTTCTAAATTCAATACAGATACGGATCTTTCCATTCTTCTTCAGGATCGGAACGATACCATTCTGGGTGTTGCTCTTCTCGTATGAAGCCTGAATCGATCAGCTTCTTCACTTCGGCTTCAATCGCCTCCATGATTTGCGGACGAAACTGTCTCTATTATTGTTTTATTGGTTTTACTCCCGGTTTGATGTTAAGGCGGTGCATAGCTACCTGTGGGTCCAAGCTAGGCATGTTCTCATAATTCCAAGCGAAGACGTTAATATATTCTCGAATGAGAGATAAAAGGTCTTCCTTCTCCTGGGGAGGTAAACTATCACTTATAAATATGGGTTTGGGGTTAGCCTCGTCTCCCATATTTACCTGAAGTACTTTGTCCTCAGTGTGTGGTTCGTGTTGTTCAAACCGACCACTCTATTGGGCACTAACATGACGGTCCCATCCTTCATCGTAAAGTGGGACCTAGTCGTCGTCTCTGATTTCGGTGGGTTCAGCTGTAGCCATACTGACTATAAGATTTTTGAATACAGCCCCTACATTGACATCTAAATCCTACATTCAGGATGTTGATGATGAATCTAGGGAATGAACTTCTTCGGATTCTTCTCTGGAGCCGCACCATATTTCTGACGAAGAGGAGATATAACCCAGCCCTATGTGGGTTTCATTGAAATAATCGATGGGTTTTTCTTTTGGGACAAAAGGTCGTGCAATTGTTCTTCATCCTTTGCTGTAGTTTAAACCTTCATTGCGGGAGAAGGCATAACCCATATTCTCCATTATATGTATCGCTATTGGATCATAGCGTGAGAATTGTGGGGCGGGCTCATTTTCTTCTGATTCATCCCACAATGTAAGCAAAAGTTGGTCTATCCTTCCGAAGATAATATCTTTCTGATTACTATCTTGGGCAAGTACGATAAAGAAAGATCGCGAGGACTCGATCGTTTGTTTGTCTGTTACAAACAACGAATGCACATGCAAGTGTAAAGAAGAGATAGTATACAACCCTAAAACTGGATCGCTAGACTCATTATTACTAGACCCTGAATCACACGACAAGTAAGAAAAGTCAAAATCTTTATTCAAGATAAATTCACCGACTTCATCAGCGTCAGCTACATCGAGGCCTTCACAGCCGATTATAATGGGTTCAATATCATTCAAGATAAGATCCTCGTAGTACTTAGGCTCACTATCAGCCTCGTTGCACTCGGATTTCTCGCCCGGGGATTTCGGTTCTGATTCAAAGTCATGGTAAAGCAAGGAGTCGGTAAAATAGTTCTTGACTCCTTTGAAGGGTCGTTTCTCTACGAACACCATCTTCACCTAACCATAATCATCTACATACTTCATGCACTGATGTAATGTAGAGGGACAATACGATTGCTATGGATCCATGGCCGACCTAATAGGAGGGTTTTGCATCAATCACATAGTAGGTTACCTCCGTCTTCATATCTCCCAACCAGCATTTGAGGCGAATATTTCCCAATGGCTAGGTATCAGTGGTGTTAAAGCTAAAGATGGTGGTGCTTGTTATAGATAAACACCTTTGAGGTATCCCTAGGTTTTGAATAAGCTTTCGGGGAACAATGCTCAATGCAGACTCCGAGTCCACTTGGATTCCATCCACTTTGGAGGAACCGACGTACCCAGTGAAGTATAAGGGTAGGTTGTGAGTTGTACCCTTAATAAGAATATCATCAAGAGTGAAGGTTATGCAGAGGATCTGCTGTTTGGATGCCAAGCAGCATTGAGGACACCCCTTTTCCGTATCCTCTTCGGGAGCAGGCAGAAAATGTGTCGCAAAAGCTTAAGAGTCGGCTAGTGCTTCTCGTAGAGATTCTCGGGTAGACTTGGACAACCGCAGGAGCTCGTATAAAGTGATTTTGGCTGGGATATTAGCCAGCTGTGCGAGCACATCGAACTGGAATGGTTGACTACTTGAGCTTACGAGAGTCTCCTTCATCAGTTCCTTGTTGTATTGCGGCTCTGCTGTTGGCTTTGCTAGATTTTCTATCGTTGGGGGTAGTGCTTAGCAAAGTCCTTTCCTGTCGTGGTAGCTAATATAGCCATCTCTTCGTCTAAATCGGTGAGGGTCGTTGCTTTAATTTTATTGTTTTCAGCTTTGCCTTTCCTTTGGACTTCTTTGAAGATTTAGCTGTCCATCATTGAGGAGGTCAGGAAGGACCCACATCATTTTCCCTGACGGTAAGGTTTGTGGTACAAAGCCTTTCCCTCACTGATTGTGAGGATCAGCATTAACAATCTTTAATTCCACCCTGGGAATAGGTACAACTCCTGCCGGCGCATGAACTTCTGGGAGGTCTGTCTAGAAATTCAAAGCGACTATATTCGTAGTCACTTTCTTTTGTGCCTTTTCTTTCTTCAGGACCCCTACGTCGTAAAGGGCCTGGATTTTGTCCTTGAGGACATAACACTTAGAGGTAGGATGATGAACCATCCTGTGGTATGCACAGTAGTTGGGATCATCCGTCTTGTTCGGGTCCTTGGTCCTCCTTACCTCTGGGAGCTTTATTTTGTTTCTCTTGACCAGGGTGTTGAGGGTAGTAGCAACTTTATCTTCTGGAAATCGTATTGCTTCTGAGAGTATGGTTTAGAAGAGCTAGATTTTTGCCTCTAAGCCGGCTTGGGAGGTGGAGTATTCTCGACAACCGTGATCTCCTTCCCCTTTCACCGAGAAGGATTTATGGATGAACTCTGCTTCGGAGCTCCTCTTTTATGTTGAGGGTCTTCCGCTTCCAACCTTTTGATCATGTTTTCTACTTGTCCACCTTAGCGAACAAGCTCTTTCCAAGTTTGGGTTTCCACCGCTCCAACCTTGCACAAAATGTGGATCGAGAGATTATTGCAGCACATCTCGATCAACGTGCTTTTAGAGACCTGATCACGGCAATGTAGTGATCGATTCCTGAATATTTTCATGAAGTCGTTGACCGACTCCCCCTTTCTCTACTTTTCAGCTAGCAGAGTAGATATTGAGAATTTCGTGTCATCATCAAAGAAACAGGCTAGGAATAGCTTCTCCATTTCAGCCCACGATTTAATGGAACATGGTTCCAACTTGCGGAACCATTCGAAGACCACCCCTTTCAGGGTTCTAATGAATAGCCGAGTGAGGATGGGATCGTTTCCCGTGAGGAATCATGTTTGAGCCAAGAAATATTAGATATGTTGTGACGGAGATCCTTGCCATCAAAATGTATCAAGCTCATGGGCTTGAACTTTGGTGGATAAGGAACTGTGTCCCACTCTATGTGATATGGCCTGACCACCCCCAGCTCGTTCATACTATTTTGGAGCTTCAAGGTGTCGAGTTGACTTTAAAACTTGTCCAGCCTCTTATCCCTTGAATGGTGGCTAGAGGATGATGCCCTTCCCGAAGACTTAGATGATGAATCAGAGGGTGATCCAGGGTTATCTTCTCCTTCTGTCATTTGAGGAGGAGTAGATTCCGCCCTTTATTCTTGGCTAAGGATTTTGGGGAGCCCCTTTATTCATGGCATTGATCATTGCTTGTTGGGTGGCAATCGCAGCTTGTTGCTCTTACAGTATTTTGGTTATATCATCAGGGATTTCGACCATGTGCACTTTTTGCGTGCTCGCCTTAGGATGCCTAAGATGTTGCCACTAATCGAGTAGAATGGCAACCCCCTTCTTAATCCAGGTATGCTGGTAGACACCCTCAGGTTTAATAGAGATGACTTTTAGTCCCGATGAAAATTCAGTGTCGGAAGAATCTGAGTTCTTCACCTTGGACTTCCATGTTACATTAACAGTTGCAGCTAGGAGATCCAAATCATCGAAAGCTCGTCACCTCTGACGATTGCATCTTCGGTGGAGAGGTCTTGTCTCTGGTGGTTGTTGAGAGAGCCTCTCGGACACCGATGGTTTAGGCATTCTGGCATACCGGTAGTCAGTGATCACTACTATAATGACCCTCTCACAGTGGCACTAAGGAGTTGCCTTATGAATAGTGCATTTGAGAGTCAATCTCTCTCTAAGATCCCCATAGGTTGATGGTGACAACCCATAGTATTAGAAGGACTAGTTGAATACTTATGTGAAGACCACTTGGAAAAAATCTCCAAGTGTTGATTTTCAGCGAGCTCGCCTTAACAGGTGAGGTTGCCTAGTCTGGCGAGGTTCGCCTATCTGGCAAACCTATGTTTGCTGGCAAGGTTCAGTGCTTTTCTCTTTCAGGTGAGGCTTACCTATTTGGCAAACTTGCGCCTTACCTTTCTGGCGAAGGTCTGCTTACAAGCGAGCTTGAATGGACAGGCGAGCCTGGTGAGGTTTGCCAATTAATTTAAGTTCGCCTTAGCGTAGAAGTTCCCCTGGATTGCGAATCTTGCTTGAATGATGATCTTTGCCAGTAAAGCAGAGTCCACCTGAACTACTGAGTTTGCTAGACTTGGGAATTTGGTGTAGTTGGCTAGAACTAAGAACTCTGCGTTTGTTATTGGCTCTTTTAAGGCTTGAATAGTAATTTAGGCCGTCATAGGAGATGAAGGCACGTGCCTCATGACGAGCACGGTCTTGTCATCGCCTTTGCTTGGCCCTCTTTGAGAGAGGAGCATTCATGTTGACGGTGAAAGCGTGATCCACGCCAACACGAATTGTGGTCTCATCGCGAATGGGAACTTGCATGGGTTGCTTGACAACCCATCGAGCAAGCCGTTGGCTTACATTATTGGCCTTTCGGTCAGCCTCAAATGGATTGGGAGGGATGGAACCCCCAATACTTGCTCGGGTAGAGCTTTTAGGCATAGTAGCCTTAGTTAGTTAGGACTGAGCCACACGCACAACCTTATGGCACTTGCGTGATGCCTTGCCGCCAGAAGAAGCCGAAGACAAGTATTCTTTGTACTTCACTTGATCGAACTCTATGATGAGGGACTCAATAGTCATCCCTACAGCGATCTCACCAAATTTCACCACCACCAATTCGTCTGACAGAACGGTTTATCCCACTGTTGTTACCATTCTTCTGTAGGTCGTAAAAATGATCACAAAATTTGTATTGATTGAATTTGTATTACAAATCATAAATCACTTTTATACAGAAGAAGAGAGAATTAATTTGATCTCTCTTTGTTTAATGTGGGATCTTTGTGGCGATAGGATGCCTCCCTCGATGCTCGTGTCGAGTTTGCTTCCCTCATACGAATTGAACGAGGTTTGCAAACAAACATCAACGCATGGTAGAAGCTTGATTAGAAGAGTTCGATTACTTGAGCTTAAAGATCAAAGTTGAGTGTAAGAATGCAAGACTTCGGTTCTCTTGGAAATCAAGAAGTCTGATTGCCAAAAGTTCCAAAAGTTCAAGAGCCAAAGTCCTTTTTCCTATAATCGTTCATGACTTTTTATATAATAGAAGGATCGTAACTACCTCTTTAGAACGTAGGAAGTGGGCATAACTACTCCTACAATTCAAGCAGACGGTTCCTAACCATTCAGGTGAGCAGGCAAGCTAGGCGAACATGCAAGGTTGACAGGCGAGCCTCGTTAAGCATTCATGCAAGCTTAAATCCTATTGGCGAGCTTGAATCATGCAGGAGAACCTCTTGTAGGTGAGCTTGGCTCGTGTAGGCAAAGTTAGAGAGCTAAGCATTTAGGCGAGCTTAGCTAACTTGCGGACAAAGTAAGATCTTGTAGGCAAAGTAGGATCATGTAGGCGAAGTCGGATCCTGTAGGCGAACTTCATGAATTTAAGTGTTCAGACTTAACTCATAGGCGAAGTTTAGCCTTACAGGCGAAGTTTAGCCTTACAGGCGAAGTTGGTGAGCTAAGCATTCAGGCGAGCTTAGCTCCTTTTAGGCAAAGCTTAATGCTCAGGTGAGCTTCGCTTCGCTTGTGAAGCCAGGCATTCAGGCGAACATGACTCAACCCATTTGATTCAGGCGAACAAGCAAAACAAGCTTTGCTCATGTGAGCTTGAATGCTCAGGTGGGGTTCAATGATGCAGGCGAATTTCATCTCCTTTATTGGAAATAAAGGAAATTTTATTTGCCTATAGTGCAAAGATAACCGCAACTAACTCCAAGTCATGTGTGGGGTAATTCTGCTCATGAGTCCTTAACTACCGCAAGATGTAAGCCACTACTCTCTGGGTCTACATCAAAACATCTCCTAGACCCGATAAAGATGCATCTGTGCAGACAACAATGGTCTTATTGCTGCTCGGGATGATCAATACTGGTGTCGTTGTCAACTTAGACTTTAAGGTCTCGAAAGCCTTATGGCATTCTAGTCCCTAAACAAACTATACACCATTCTTCGTATAAGGCGTGTCAACAGGATAGCAATCTTAGAAAAGTCCTAAATAAATTTCCTGTAATAGCCGGCCAAACCTAAAAAGCTATGGATCTCTGTCACAGTGTTTGGTGTCTCCCAATCAAGAACTGCTTCCACTTTAGTTGGATCTACTACAATGCCCTCCATGCTGATAATGTAGCCTAAAAATCAAACCTCAGATAGCCAAAACTCGCACTTAATGAACTTAGCGTACAACTGGTGCTCCCGCAAAGTCTGCAATGCCAATTGAAGATGCTGCTCATGCTCGACCTCTGATCTCGAATAAATGAGGATGTCATCGATGAAAACGATCACGAACTGGTCTAAATATGGATGGAAAACCCGGTTCATCAAATTCATGAATACCACAGGTGCATTAGTCAGCCCAAATGACATGATAAGAAACTCGAAAGACCTATATCGAATCAAAAAGGCTGTGTTAGGAATATCCATCTTCCGAATCTGCAACTAATGATAGCCAGATCAAAGGTCAATCTTCGAGAAACACTGCGCTCCCTACAACTGATCGAAAAAGTCATCACTCCTCGGTAGTGGATACCTGTTCCAGATGGTGACCTTATTTAACTTGCGATAAACTAAACACAAATGCATAATGTTGTCCTTCTTCTTTACTAAGAGAATCGATGCTCCCTATGGAGAATGACTCTGGTGAATAAAGTCCTGAGATAATAGCTCATCTAACTGCGTTTGTAGCTCCTTCATCTCAGCAGGTGCCATACGATGAAGTGCTCAGGATATCAGTGCTATGCCTAGCAGCATCTTGATACAAATCTCAACCTCCATCACTGTAGGTAATACAGGTATGTCCGGAATGACATTCCGATACTAATACTCTGAGGCCACTCTGGCCTCGGACTAAATGACACCCGGATCTCGCTATAACACCTCCTCGATATATGCCAGTAATGTCGCTACAAAACTAGTTTCCCTGTGAGGTTGCTACTACCATCTTAGACACATCGAACACTCGCAAGTTGATTATTTTTGTAAAATAGTCAATACTAACATGGCAGGACGATAAACAATCTATACCAAGAATAACATCAAATTCGGACATACGTAGGATGATCAAATCAACCACGAACTCAGACTCGTCTAAGCTGATAATGCATCTCCTACAAATGCTCTCTAGAAGTGACACATCGCCTAGAGGGGTGGAAATTGACAATGGAATGTCTAGAGGTTGTGCTACTAGCTGAAGTCTAGTCATGAAATCATAGGAGATGAAAGAATGCGAAGCTCCTGAATCGAAAAGAATACGGGCTGAGAAGCCCTACTCACACCATAATCACAAGGTACGACTACATAAACTCTGCCTGAAGCTGGGGTCTGCTACGCCGAAGTGTCTGAAATGTATGAGACTATCTATCCCTACGGTATCTCCTAAATAGCTCGCACCTGCCCCTCAATCCTCAGAACTGCTAGCGGTGTATCAAGCCTCAACTGGTGGCCCTGACCTCAGCCTTGTACTTGGTTCTGCTACTTCTGATTATAATTATTGCCTTGCTGGCTTGCTGCTGGTGCACTGCAGCACTCTGCTGCTCTGTGTCCAATCTTATGGCAGTTGTAACAAACACCCTAAAATTTGAACTGCTGAGGTGCTCTATGATCATGCTCAGGTCCTTTCTTATGAGGACCCTACTGCTGTGAACCCTTATCCTGCTACTGGGGTCCTCCGGGTCCTAAAAATGTCCTTTTGTTCTTGCTTTTATCTTTGGACCGTTCTGTTTTAAGGTTCCCTTCTTGTTTTGTGACTCTAACAATAACTAGTGTTGGTGAAACTGTGCACATGTGTGCACGTGTTTAGTTGACCAAAGGGCTTTTGTTGGTCGACTGATCAGTGTAGAGTTGGGAATAGTTATTTTCTTCATTCACATTTGATTGTGAACCCGAAGTACGTGTTGCACATCGAGATACGTGCATTTTGTATGAGGATAGACGAATTAGATTTGAGCACGCACGACCGTTTAGAGGTATGTAGTCTAAGCTTCGAATTTGTCATGACAGATAGTGACATATACTTTGCATTTTATGATTGTGTGGATGCTTGAGTGGGTTAGTTGGTATGTCGTAATGAGACCATGACAGACTACACTCAGGGTGGCTACTTAGTATGTTGCAATGAGACCGCAACAAACTACACTTCATGTGCATCATTATTGAGTGGGTTAGTTGGCATTCCATAACGAGACCGCGAGAGATTACACTCAGGGTGTGTTAGTTGGTATACTGTAATGAGATCGCGATAGACTTCACCCATGTGCATCATTTATTTCATATAGAGCATTGTATAGATTTCATTCATGCTTCCATATTAGTTACCGGAGAGTAGGGTATAATACTAAGATTGGCACACATGGTATATTTTCTATGTGAGATAATTTATCGAATTATTTTATTTGTGACTACGTCAACTACCCGAGGGTAGTGTGAGGATTTGATAGGACTTGTATTGTTAAGGTTTGGAGTTATATTTCTTTTATTTATTGTTTCATTCCTAGGACTCTAGAGTTAGGATTTAGAGATTCATAATTTGAGACATGGTATATACATGAGGGTTTTCTTGTTTGGATTATTTCGCTTGACGTACTAATTCTCGTGTTGTGAGTTTCTAAATCTCAATCTCCTTTTAGTTCAAGATAGATTGTTTTATATTTATATGTACTAACTTATTTTCATATATACCCCCTTCTCCTGGGGCCGATGGAGATGATCTCGCTAGTGCTTTGATGCTTGTTGTTTCCCTATTTTTCATGTAGCGAGTCAGGCGCACGGAGAGTGCAGGTTGATGGAGATGCCGATTATCTTCCATCTTATATTAGTAGTAGTTATCTAGAGCTCCACTATAGTTTATTATTTATTTTCAGACATTTAGAGTTGTATTTCATTTTGTAAAGGCTGAGTGCCTTAATACTATTTCATTTGACTCGATGTATTGAGATACTTTTCATTTTTATTCAGTTGGGAACATAATTATGATTATTCAGTTATCTCTTCTATATAAATCATGTTAATTGCATTATTACCTCTATTTGCCTATTTTGTACCTACATCTGTTGTTTGATTCCACTAGAGAGATATTACTATGATGGTGAAATGTGTTATTACATGGTGTGGGTGCATGGAAAGTTTGACATCCTTGGATTTACCTTGGACTGCAACCTTGTCTGAAATCAGGAGCATCACATTTGGTATCAGTGCTTTAGTTCTAGCATCCTTAGGAGTATTCCTATGTTGAGTCATGGAGCTAGGATAGAGTTTTCCAGGAATCATGTATAGAGTCCGCTAGGAATTCCTAGATTGAGTGAGGATGATATATATATATATATATATATTATATATATATATATATATAACACGAAAATTATGAATTTTTTTATGATAACTATCTTACTTTGATTGAAAAGTATTTGCGTGAATGATATGTGATACGATTTTTCTATTGTTATGTTATGCCACTTATGCTTGAGATCTCATTTCCTGTGTCTTATAAGCTCTTCTCCTAAAATTATAGATGTGAAAACTCAAAAGACTCACACTGAGTTAGAAAGGCTGTCTTGGGAATGTCCACCTCCCAAATCCGCAACCGATGAAAACCAGAATGAAGATCAATCTTTGGAAAATGTTGTGCTCCCCCAGCTGGTCGAACAATTCATAAATCCGCAAATGGCATGGAGTAGAACTATTATAGCAGATCGATCAATCTTTGGAAAATGTTCGTAATTCAGTACCATCCAGGAAAGGTGAACGTTATAGCAGACGCTTTGAGCAAGAAGCGTCGACATCTGATTGTGACTTTGGGGTGCTCGTTGATTAGGAGCCAATTTAAATTAGGACAGAGATTGGTAGGAGCAGCGCATATTTAGGAGTTGTGTCAATGCAGCCATCATGAAGTAATAGAGTAGTTAGAGCTCAGGTAGAGAATTCTTAGATTCAAACTCGAAAGGAGGAGATTTCCAAAGAGCCTAAGGTGAATTAGTCCGTTGAAGCAGATGAAGGCCTTTAGATGAAAGGTCGATTTGTGATACTAGCTAATGCACAGCTGAAGAAGGATTTGTTTGATGAGACACATCGCACCAGGTGCACAATGCACCTAGACATAACTAAAATGTAAAAGGATCTGAAGAGACACTTTTGGTCGAGTGGTATGCGTAAGGAGATCGCAAAATGTGGCTAAATGATTTATCTGCCAGTAAGTGAAGGTAGAGCACTAGAGACCGACAGGAACCTTATAGCCTTTACCCATTTTGGAGTCGAAATGAGCAGATACATCTATGGATTTTATGGGAGGATTGTTGAAATCAAAGAAGGGGAATAATTCAGTTAGGGTTATAGTTGATCGACTGACGAAGTTAGCACACTTATTATCAGTTAAGACCACCTATAAAGAAGAGACTTATGTGAAGATATTTATTCAAGGGATCGTGAGATTGTATGAAGTCCCAGAGACGATTGTATCAGATCGAGACTCAGTTATTTACTTCATATTCTGGAGGAGTTTTCAGAATACATTTGGCAGGCAGCTATCTTGTTCTAATGTTTTTCAACCACGGACGGATGGGCAGATGGTGAGAGTTAACCAAGTGTTGGAAGACATGTTGCGAGCATGTATTATTAATTTCCAGGGTAGTTGGGAGGATCACATTCGGTTGATTGAGTTCGTTTTGTATGGCTCCGTATGAGGCATTGTACGGGAGGCCTTGTAGATCCCTAATTGGTTGGGTAGAGCCAGAGGGTAGCTTATTACTTGGGCTGGAGCTTGTGAGGCAGATTACTGAGAGGATAGTAGTGATTCCGGAGTGCACTCTTGCAGCGCATAATCATCAGAAGAGTTACGCATATCAGAGACGTACCGTTAGAGCCTAGGTTAGGGACTATGTCTTATTGAAAATATCACCGATGAAAGGAGTTTAGTGATTTGATAGTCGGGGAAAGCTTGCCCTGAAGTATATTGGTCCATTCATGATAGTTGAACTTTTGGAGCCGTTTCATATCAGTTAGATCTTCAAACATCAATGTCATATATACACGATGTTTTCCATGTTTCGATGCTTGAGGAGCAGCAGCGGTTAATGGATGCCCCGGAGATTGAGTTTAATTATGACTTAACCCCTAACTAAACGGAACTAGTACGTCGGGCGAAAAATCCAAACAAGGAATCCCCCATATATATACCATGCATTCCGAATGATTAGGAGCTAAGTGTTAATACCCCCGTTTTAGCGCTAAATATAAATATGACCATATAAAATAATCAAAAGTCATAAACATCAATAAGCTATAACCAAATCAATTTACCCACTCGAACAGTTGCGGGTAGTCGCGACGCATATCCTCCTCGCGCTCTCAAGAAGCCTTCTGGCGCTCTGATACCAACTGTTGCAAAATATAATTTTTATCCTCTGGGTCTGCATCAAAACACCTCCAAATCCTGCTAATGACGTATCCACGTAAATGACAGATATTGTATCACTGCTCAGAAAAGTCAAAATTGTTACTGTAGTCTATCTAGCCTTAATAGTCTCAAAGGCTCCCTAGCACCCAGTGCCCAAAGCAAACTATACACCCTTCTTCGTAAGGTGTGCAAGTTGTATCACAATCTTCAAAAAGTCTCGAATAAACTTTCTCTCATACCCTACCAAAACTACGAATCTCTATAATGGTTCTTAGCGGCTCCCAATCAAGTACATCCTCAACAATGGATGGATCCACTGTTATGCCCCCCTGCTGGTGACGTGGCCTAAAAATCTGATCTCTTATAGCCAAAACTCGTATTTATTGAACTCAGCATATCACTGATGCCTCTACTCTCGACTATCCGCTATGCCCGTAATGCCAATAGAGGATGTTGCTCGTGTTTTGCCTCCGATCCTGAAAATATAAGGATGTCGTCAATAAAACGACTACGAACTGGTCCTAACATGGACGAAAAACCTGGTTCATCAAATCCATGAATACCGCAGGTGCATTGGTCAGCCCAAAAGGCATGACAAGAACTCAAAAGACCCATATCGAGTCAGAAAATACGGTTTTGGAAATATCCATTTACCACAATAACAACTGGAAATAACTAGAACGAAGATCAATCTTCGAGAAATGCTACGCTCCCCGCAGCTGGTCGAACAAGTCATAAATCCTCAATGGTGGATACCTGATCCGAATAGTGACTTTGCTCAACCTATGATAATCAATACACAATCGCATGTTATAGTCCTTCTCCACGAAGAGGACCGGTGCTCCCACGAAAAAAAAACTCCATAGAATAAAACTCTGAGATAACATCTCATCTAGCTGGGTTTGTAGCTCCCTCATCTCAACGGATGACATACGATAGGGTGCTCGGAATATCGGTCTGATGCCTGCTGCAACTCAATGGAGGGAAACAATCTCTCTCACTGGAGGAAATCTAGGTATGTCCTAAAAGACATCCTGATATTCTGAGACAACTCCGGTCTCGCTCAAAACTGCACCCCGATACCGTATCGTCACCTCCTCGACATATGCCAGAAATAACTCCGTATTCTAGTTACCCTATGAGGTTGCTACTATCTATACAATCCCAACAAATACTCACAAGCCTACTGTTTTAGCAAAACAATCGACACTGATATTGTAGGATGATAACTATTTCATACCAAGAATGACGTCGAAATTCGACACCCACAAAACAACCATGTCAAAGATGGACTCAAACTCATCTGTACTGATGACACACCTCCTACATATATTCTCTAATAGGGACACCTCCCCTAGAGGAGTAGAAACTGACAACAGAACATCTAAGGGATGTGTAACTAACTGAAGCCTATACATGAAGGCACAAGATATGAAAGAATACGAAGTTCCTGAATCAAACAAGATTCGAGCTGGATAAGAAATTACTACGTAAACTCTGTTCGCACTATGATCACGTGGCGCGACTACATAAACTCTGCTGGTGGCCGACGCCTGTTGCGCTGCTGGTGGTGAAACACATGGGCCCATCGGACACTGATGAATACTCTGAATAGCGCAATTATGGCCTATTGGCTCTTAAATCCTCGAAAAAACCTGTAGTACATCTATCCTTCGATGCTGGCCATAACTGCGGCCCTAAGACTATTAACCCTGACCTCTGTCATGCTGGTCTCCTGTTGGTGTACTATGACAATCATTCGCTCTACGTTTAATCTTATTACAATTGTATCATGTATCCCGAATTATGCGCTACTGCGGCGCTATCAAATCATGTTGTGCTATCTTCTTATAATATCTTTGTTGCTGATAGTAAATATTCTTACCCCGCTGCTGTGTCCTCTAGATCCCACATTAGGCCTCTTGCACTTGTCATTTCCATCATGCTGGTCTTGATTTCATTATTAACTATAGGCATATCTCACTGCTTTAATCAAACTAGCTCTAACTGCTTGTCGAAGAAGTAACCAAAATTTTTCCAAATAAGTGATATTCGTTGCTCTTGCGAAAATCCGAAGTCGTTGCTATCCTTTGTTACCATTCTCCGGTGATGATGAAATTAATGGTATTGCCTCTTCAATAGGCATGACTAGTACAATTGGTTGTGCAACTCTAGAAAATGATACTGCTGACGAAAACGGATGTGCCTCTCGCTCCTCGAGTATTATAAAATCTTACTGCAAATAGTGCTATAAGGTCGATCAAATACTGTGGAGCCTACTGCGGCTTGGGTTCTGCTAGCCTAGCTCTCCGGGTATGAGTTTTATCTCAACCGCATCCTCATCCCAACATTTATAATATCAAGAGGAGAGCTTAATAGACACAATAAATGACATCGCAAATATATATATATATATATATTTTTGATAATTATAATATCAAAAGGAGAGCTTAATTATCACAGTAAGTGAGATAGTATATATATATATATATATATATATATAATGTATCACAATAAGTATTCATAGCATATAGTATTCACGTAAATACTTTAAATTAACATAAAATAATTGTCATAAAAAAATTTTGAAATTTTGAGATATACGCACATATCATCCTCAACTCATTCTACAAATTCCTAGCGGACTCTATACATGAATCCTAGGAAACTCTATCCTAGCACCACAATTTGACACAGGAATGATCCTAAGGATACTGGAACTAGACCTCTGATACCAACTGTGATGCCCCAGGGTTCACACAAGGCTGTAGTCCAAGGTGAAACCCAGATTGTCAAACCTGTCAAGCACCAAACACCATGCTATGACATGTTTTACCATCACAGTCACTATCTCTCTACTGGAAACAACAAATAGGTGAAGGTACAAACAGGCAAATAATAAATGTAGTACAAAATCAGATATGCACATAAGAAGTATATCAACAAATAAGCCCAACTGAAATAGAATGAAGATATCTCTGAGTTAGAAATACATCTCAACACAATGAGTCAAATAAAATCTCACTAAGGCACTCAGCCTCTACAAAAATGAATACAAATCTAAAATCTGAACAATGATCATAACTATATAGTGGAGCTTCAACTGCTAAAATGGTGCGACGGCGACTATGCTAGAACTCCGTCATCCCGCGACTCTCCGAAACTCTGATCTGCTTGAAAGATACAATTTAAACAAAAAGAACAACAACAAGAGTGTCAGAGCGCTACAACAAGATCACCTCCATCCGCCCCCAGGGGAAGGGCTGCTAGATGAAGTGGAGGCTCTATCTATTAAGCATAGTCTACCTATATCATTTTCCCCGTATCTAATAGAGTTAATATTTAGACACCTACAAGACGAGGCATAGTACGTCGAGCGAAATAATCAAAACAAGAAAACTCCCATATATATACTATATGTCTCAAATTGTAGATCCCTAAATACCAATTCCAACTCTATGAATGAAAACAACACTCAAAAGAAATACTCCAAGCCTCAACTATATAGAACCAATATTACAATCTCGAACTACTTCTCAAGTAGTTGGCGCAATTATAAGAGAATATCGTTCAACTCAAAAATCATCATAGGCCATATCATGTATGCCACAAACCAAAGAATGTACCCTACTCAAAAATCTCGGTGTGTGTGTCCACATCTGAAGTTCACCATCATCCCAGGTGTTTAACAATCACTAATATCATAGTTTATCATCATAAGGTCGAGAAATTTGTTCGACAACCAAAAACAATTCAAATAAACATGCACAGCCGAAACAGACTGGCGGTCGACCGTGGCCGGGCTCCAGCGACTACCCAGGTCTCTGTCCTGCACGCGGTCGACCGTGACGGTCGACCATGGACCCTGATTCCAGATTCTCGTGCTCTTTGTATATGTTGTGTTCACGTCGTGTTTCCTTAATATAAACATATCTAAATCTTCATAAAATTTGTATGCAAACATGCCACAGTAGATGTGAATATCTGGAAACAACTCAACAATTATGAACATAGTTTTATGCATTAGATTTGTATTCAAAACCCTAAAACATGCATAAAAACTCAAAACAACGAATCGAACCTCTTTCTTTAGATTAACCAAATTCTTCAATCTAAAGTATTGATGTTCGCGGGAAAAATCATAGCTTTCATTGAAGTCATTGTGCTCTTTGGCAATTGTTTATCGATTACACAAAGATCCGGTCTTTTTATGAGATCCGGTTACAACGAGATCAAAAGAAAATAAAAATTATAACTTTTTCCTTGTTTGTCGAACGAATCACGAGCTCCTGTTTTACGGTCACTCGTTTTTGTGGGTTCTTCGCCTGCGCCGGGGTTTATCCGTGGACCACCGCATGATCTAGATCCGGTTGGATTACACAGTATAGCGGGTGTTATCTCACGAAGGAAATAACAGCCGAGGGGATTATTTCGCCAAGGAAATAATAGCCCTAGTTATCGAAATCGACCAAGCGAAATCGAGACTCTTCTCGGGATCAAAGGCCAAGCTTTGATCCGGAGGAAAACTGTGTAGATCTTAGATCCGATCCCTCTCGAACTCCTGCCTTATTTGACTTGGATGATCGCCAAGCATCGGATCTGAAAGAGCAAGTCTTCAAAGCTTCAAATCTCCAAGGTTCAGATCTCAATTCAGCAGAGCTTCGCCTTCAAAATTTCCAACCTTCAACAAATGAGCCCCTCTAGCCTATTTATAGGCACTCAAACCTGTGCTTTGGCACAGGTGGCCGGCCACCCATGGGTGGCTCGGCCACCGAGCCACCCTTGGGCCTAGATGGCTTAGTGCCGAGCTCTTTTCCCGGGTGTTCGCCGTGTCGTCCGTTGTCCGGTTTCGCGGTTTATTGGTTTATCCGAGTTTCGCCGTTGATCTGAACTCTGATTTGGCAGTCTGGATCCCGATTTGGCAATAAATCCGCTTTGGTGTTTGAATTCGAATCTGTTCCACAATTGGATGACTCGTTGACTCACCGATCTGTTAGCTTGATTCCGCACGCGAGTGGATGTATTCCGTTGTTTGCGTGCGATTCGTTAACCTCGTCGCCTCGTTAATCCGCGTCGTCGCGTGTCACGTGGCTTCGATGTGATGGACTAACGCTCGTGTTTAGATACATCACCTGATGGTTCGTCGGTTTGTCGAATCACCGTGCCGAGCTGTGCTAAGGGACCCATAGGCAGTTTTATACGCCGTCGTTTGTCGAATCACTGTGCCGAGCTGTGCTAAGGGACCCATAGGTAGTTTTATATGCCTACAATTGACTTTTAACATATTAAACATAAGCACTATTTCCAATCAACTTAGGAAAGATAATCATTCATTAAATCATATTTTAACACTTAGGTATCACAAACCTAGGGTTTTCTCATCTTTAATCCACATGCAAACTTAATTAAAAGGCAAATTAGGGTTTAGACATGATTAGCACATGATTAACAAGATAAAAACGAAATTACAAGCAACCCTAATGATCATGATCATATTTATATTATAAACAGCAAGAAAAACATGTAGATCTAACATTTGTTTAAGATCTAACGACAAAAATCTAATCTTTTACACATTAGATTTAGATCTAAGCATGTAAACACAAATTAAACTTCTAAGCTAATTATTTAACTATGGGGATGGGTTTGGATGTAAGTGGTCTTGCCTTAATCTTATGTGCAAGCCTCTGAAACAATCAGCAACCAAACCACGAGCATGAACAACCCGTTCTCCCTCGCTACACGTCGATGATCTCGCCCTCGTGCCGGTGCTTTGCTTCACAAAGCTCTCCAAAATTATAAGAGAAAGGTCTAGGGTTTTTGAGGGGAGAGGGTGGTTGCTAGGGTTCATAGATATATAAAAGAAAAGAATTTTCGTGAAAAACACAGGTATTTATAGAGGCAAACCCGAAACAAACCTGTTTGACCCGAACTAGGAAACCTAGTCTGACTAGGAAAACAACCTTCGGTATTTTGGCTATAACTTTCTCATCCGACCTCGGAATGAGGTGATCTAAGATTTGTTGGAAATCTATTGAAGAGAAATACAACTTTGGTCTTTTACACTTTTCCAAAATCTGACTGTATCGGTGTATAAAATATAAAAACTCTCAACTGGTCATTATTCCCAGATTTTTACTCTTTTGGCCTTTGTGCATGTTTTGTGCATTTGCATACATATTTTCACAAATATACATTAATTTACTCTGAAATCAATTTTTTATCATACTCAAACATCAAAATATGTTATTTTTCACCATATAACATATTTATCATTATTTATCATAAAATATTCAAATTTACGGGGTTTTACAAGAAGAAACTCTCGTTTGCAAAATAATTACAAAGAAAAACCTATTTTTTGCCAATGAGCAATGTGCACAATAATTTGGTTAACGTAAACCATTTCAAACTCTACATTGCACAAATTGCAATTGTATAGGTCATGTATACAATTTTTACTATGACCATATCCCTGCACAAAATGTACCCAAATGGGTTCATAACCCAAAGGCTTTAAGCTTTAATGATAGGGGTCATGTTCCTAGACTCTTAGGTACCAAGAGTAATTGGGTACCAAAATAAGTTTATTCTTTAAGAACAATTTTTTAGCTTTCTTTTGTTTTATTTTTTTTATGTTCTTGAAGACATTTTTTTAAAGTTTTATAAAAAAATTGAAAACAATTTCATTCTTGGTATTTGATTTGCAAAATTATCATTCATATTTTTTTTCATGATTCTCTTTTATAGATTTTCATGTTTTCATCCTTATGAAGTGATACGATTTTTATCAAAATAATTTTTGTTAAAACATTATTTTTGTTAAGTACACCTTGTTTATAATTTTTAAGTTTGAACTATGTGTTTATGTTTATGGGATCATTTTAAATCACTCTTATGATGACATCTATGTGTTTGAGCTTCCAGATCATCTAGTTGTGGTTTATAATGTATTCCTTGCGTGGTTTGATCAAGTTTTGCAAAAAGTATTTCTTCTATTGATCAAACACTTTTTAGATAGATACATTATTTTGTATTTGCATATGAGAGGTTATATGTTTGAGCAACCCTCTGGGAGGTTTACCAGATGCTAAAAGTTTTATTTGGGTTGAAACTTGTTTCAAGAGCTTGTTATGCTCACCTCTCTTGTTTTTGACGAAAATGATACAATATATACACTTTTCTTTTAGTATCATTTGAGGCTTTTATTTGAACCTTCATAAGGTTCATGATTTCATGATCTACTTTTGTTTATATCCAAATAATGTTTTATGATTGGATATTAAGACACCTTTTATATGTCTATTTGTGCTCTCAATCAATCATGTTTTATGGTGGACAATTAGTAATTTTTTAATGTTTGATTTTCTTTTAATCTTTTAGGTTTTATGTGTTAGACCCTTGTGACACTTTGTATTAATGATACACATATAAGTGTTCACTTGGTCTTGTATGTGAGTGGTATTTAGCATACCTTTATCTATGCTTGCTCACATTTGTTTGCCATGTTTTTAATTGCATATTTTCTATATGGCTTTTTGATAGGAGGAGCCTTCCCCATATTTTTTTTGTTTATACTCACCTATGCTTTATGATAGGGGGAGATTTCGCTCTCTTATTTTTGTGTTTCCCCATTTTTGATGTTGCCAAAGGGGGAGAAACAAGTGGATTGTGAGTATTTTAAGAGTATTGTTCTTTATTGTATATCTTATATACTCTTTGTGTAGATTGTTTGTCATCATCAAAAAGGGGGAGATTGTTAGGTCTCATGTTATGAGCCTACATCTTCTAATCTTGTTTTGATGAATACAAACAATTCCTAATAGTGCTTGCCTAGTGTTTATGTTTTCTTATTAGGTATTTTAGACAAATAATAAGTTGGAGGTTGGATGGATTGAGCCTACACGATCATATCAAATGGAGGTTGGCGGAATAGTGGAATGAAGCCATGCAATTCAAGTTAAAGATCCAAGTCAAGCTTCATCCACAACCAAGTTAAGTTACAATGAAGATCTATCAAGCTTGGGTAAATTAGTTTAAGGTTTATATAATGTGTGTTAATTCTATAAGCTCAAATATACATACACATTACATTTATGAATTTTCATGAAAATATGTGTTTTTATGAAAAATACATTCAAATATGTTTTGGACTATACAAACCATGCTAACATCTTTTATTATGTCCATAAAATGATTACACAAGTTTTTGGAACTTGATTTGAGCTAAAATGGCAAAAACAACATATTTGAAAAACATGTATTTTAGCACTTTTGAATATTTCTAAGTTTTCACAAATTACAAGAGCAAATTCAAAAATTCCTTCTCTAACATGTTCATAATCATGGTTATAAACTTTTCTCACAGTTTTATATTTTTTAAAATTTATTTCCTATTTTTAAAAGGATTTTAAAATTTGTTTTAAAAAAACGTTTCAGGCTGATAACCTGTTATCAATCAACTGATAAGTCGACTGAAGAATGTTCCTGCAATCTTTAAAAGTTTCTGATTTGTTTTGGTTGACTGACTAGTCGACTGATGTGGTCATCAGTCGACTGATGAGCTAAAAAATGCCTACAACGGTCAGCTCATCAGTTGACTGATAAAACCCGTCAGTCGACTGACTGCCTAACGGCTAGTTTTTTTCAGCTTTTCTGTTTTTGTCTTTTTGCTGGGATTTGTTGTTTTCTCTTGGCTTTGGGGTTTCCTATAAATACCCCTATATCCTCAGTTTTATTCATCCAAGAGAATTGTTTAAAACAAGTTTAAGGGTGTTTTGTGTTTGTTTAAAAGAGTGTTTAAGAGTTTCAAGTTTGTGAAGATAATTTTACAAGAGCAAGTGGAGATCATCTATTGGTGTTTGAGCATTCAACTCTTCTCCCTCTCTCTTGTTATCATATAGAAAAGTTTTTCTAAACTCTTATCTAGCTATTTATTTGTTTATTTTTTCATTTCCTTATAGCTAGATTTATTTGAGTTTAGTTTATTTTATTAAATCTCATTGTTACACACACCCACGTGAGCTTGTAGCATTTCAAACATCATATATTAGGTTGTGGGTTTGTGATTTTTGAGATTGAGTTTACATTGAGTTCTTATCAAATTAGAGAATATTTTATTGTAATTGAGCTTTATTGTGAGTTACATGTTGTATCACACTTGTACACCGAGAGGAGTGTGTGGTAAGAGACGGGGTTATCCCAAGAGGAGTGGCATCGGTAGTAATACCTAGAGGTAGGTCGTAATTCTGAGCACTTGGGGGAAATGGGCTAGAGACCAACACTTAGAGGGTGTAGAGTGTAATTGCAATTGTGTGTGTTATAAAGTTTTCGGTGAACTAAAAAACTGAATTTTGAGGTGTAAACGTTATTCGGGTGAGCGTAGAAAACCCGAATGTGATAGTCGAGATCTCCTCAAGGTGAGGAGCGGAGACGTAGGTCGCGAGGACCGAACTCTGTGATCATATCGTTTGTTTACGTTTGTCTTTGGCGTTCATTTATATTCGTGCTTATTGTTTATATTGCCATTGTTAATTACTCTTTCTTTATATTGCCCGCTATCTTGTTTATCTTGTTTATGTTTATTTCACCCTTGTGTTACTTGTATATCCTTGCACATATATTTGTAATATTTCATTCTTGCTAGGATATATTTGTGAATAAGTTTTAATCGGTATTAATATCTAATTAGATTAGCATAAACCCTATTCACCTCCCTCTAGGGTTCCTTTCTAGTGACATTAGGGTACTTTCACATATTTTTAAAGCTACCAAAACTCTTGTAACTCGTAACTAAGGTGACAAACATCCCTTATTATCCTTCAAATTCCCCCACCAATCCTCTTCAATAGGATGGCGAGCCCACATCAAGCTGTCACGTTAACAATCACTTATGATAGCTGATTTCCTCCAAATTCCCTCACCAATCCTATTCACCAGGATGGCGGATCCACACAAACTATCGCGTTAACGATTATCTCTGATAGTTCAACCTCCCACAAATGCTCCCACTAATCCCCTTCAATGGGATGGCGTGTCCTCACAAAACTACCACGTTAATAATTATCTTTGATAGTCAATTCCTTCAAGTGGTGACCTACTATGCGATAAGCCCCTACTTGTCAAATGATCAGGATAGTGATCTACCGTGTGATGATTCATTATTTGATCTATTCCGAACATTCTATCTCTTAGAACGATCGATGATTGTGACCTACCATGCGATGTGCCGCTATTCTAATCATAATTGTTATACTCCCATGTCCATGAACAACTTGATTATTTCCACACTGTTATTCTTGCAAATGACGTTGTTTGTTGATAGTGGCCTACCAAGCGATGTGCCTTATCAACCCCCTTATTGCCGAATAGCGACCTACCATGCGATGAGTCACCATTTAGATTCGAGATCGTTATTGTATTAACGATGTCATCACTCTCCATCAGTCATTTTTATAAATGACCACTTCCTAAAGCAACAAGCTTACCATGCGATGAGCTTCGCTTTCAAACTCCAGATGACACTAACGAGCCTGATTACAACTTAACCGTTGTAGTTACGCTCACTTCTTATGACATAAACACGCCTGATTACAACTTAACAGTTTTAATTATGCTCATTTCTTAATCTGATGTCTTAAAATGACTAAGGATAGAGAAGAAATTTTAGCATTAAGTCTAATAGAAACTTCTTGACAACTCACCGTACTGAGGGAAATAGTATGGCTAGCCCAATTTAAATGGTATTTGGTAAAGGCAAAATCAAATCCGTTGATAGCTGAGGATCTGCTAAAAATCCTAACTACCAGTCAATAAGGCAAACAAAGCAGAAATGCATGAGATATTGAAGGCGGCAATTCAATAAAAACTAGATTTATTTATAATTAAAAGTTTTTATTACAAAATTTCTCCAAAACAAAATCAAAAAAATTCTCAAGCGGCTCTCAATATCTCTGATGGCCTTGGTGTGTTCTTCCTCAACAGCATAAAGGATCTGAAGGCGGATATCTTCTTCAGTGAGAGAGATAGTGTCGGCTAGCCGAACACTCACAGCATTGAGAGCTCTATATCTATCCTCAAGCTCACCAAGAACCTATTGATGTTGAGTCTCAAGCTCCTCCAACTCTACCAGAATTGTGGCACGAGCTTGCTCCTTCTTCGCTAGGATTGCCTGCGCCTTCGCTATGACTTGCTTCGCCTTAGTTCTAGACTGAGCCCAGTCTGTTAAGACGAAGTTAGCCTTCTAGCATTCTTCTTCGATTTTCTCTCCCTGTGCAGTAGCCCGCTCCACCTCTTTCTTCAGCCGGGTTCCTCAGTTGATGTCTCCTCCAAGAGGCGTCCCCGCTCTTTTAGTTCTACTTGAACCCTTTTAGAGGCTAAGCCGAGAAGGTTAGAGCCGGCAGAGTGGAGGGTGAGCAATTCCTAAATGTCCTTCTCCAGGAAACACATGCGGGTTTGGTATGGAGAAGCTGCACTTGCACCAACCAGCTTGGTCAAGTTATCAATATACATCTACAAGATTGGTTCGCAATCGTCAAAAGAATAGCCTTCATCCAATACTATCCTGACATGTCCTGGATAAAGGTTTGGAAGCTCTCGATAGCCCGATCGACGACCCTCTTCCGCATGCGAGCAGTGGGAGAAAGTAGAGCTTCATATGCAGCTGACGTTGTTGTAAGAGCTTGGAGCAAAGTGCTGGTTGCTATGATAGCGAGAGTCTGGGTGGACACTATCGAAATTAAAGGCTCTACCGATATCATTGAAATCCCAGCAAGAGAGGATACATGAGCTTCGATTATCGATTCGAGAGTTGTCAAAATCGGGATTGAAGCTACAACGGTGACAATGGCCATCGACGAAATTAGTGCCTCCTCTTCCTGAATGG